>NW_020955419.1:390888-467616 GCF_003031625.1 Empidonax traillii | reverse complement strand
TACTGCCACTGTGCCTTACTGAATGAGGATCTGTGTAAATTCCCAAACATATGAACATCAGTTCCTTTCTGTACAACAAGGGAGTATTTTCCCTTCTGCCTGGATTTGATTTCCAGAGGCATCTGTGTGTTTGCCCAATTCCTGTCCAGTGCTAGGAAGCATTTCAAATTATTCTTTTTAATTTTGAGGGTGGTAGTAATATCTACACCATTTCAATAATAGACAAAAACATTTTTCATTTTCTTTTTCAGCACTGGCTCTCTGGATATGAGGTGCTTCAGAAGCGTAAAGTTCCTGATTGGATTGACAAAATAACACTGGGGTTTTTTTGTTTGGTTGGGGTTTTTTCCATAAATTGCATCCACACATATCAGAGATTTTAATACAAAAGAAGGTCTCTAGGATTACCTCTGTTGGCAAGTGAAAACAGTGGACAAATGAATGGACCTCAGTAATGGAAGATGCAGTAGCAGAGAGGAGATCATTACTGATCCTGATTCCTGAACCACCATCCTTGCCACCAAGCCCCAACAATAACAATCCATAAGAAGCATCGTTATTTTTACCTTCCAAAATGCTCAGGATAACCCTAAGGTCTTTCTTCCATATCTAAATCAGAGAAATGAGCCTATAAAAACCTCTGACTCCTGAATGGGGAGAGGTGGGAACGGCCAGAGAAGCTGACTAGAGAAGCACGGATGTTGAAGAGAGAACAACGAACAGTTCATCTGTCCAGAGGGTTGGGAAAGCCTGAACCTCCCAGGGGAGAGGTTGGTTGATTGGAGGGAGCAGCACAGCTATTGCAGAAGGAGAAATCTTGAAACACAGTAGTTTGAAGACCAGAAGTGGCAGCAATAGTAGCCTGTCTAGCACTTTCCCACATCTGTGTCAGCTCTCCCCTGAGCATCCAGAGGTCTTCTCACCTTTCAAGTCCAAACAGTGTTTTCTGCAGTCTGCACCCTGAGTGAGTGCTACACAGTTTACATAAAGGGATTTCACACCATCAAATAACTAGTACTTGAATTTCATAGGTAAAAATACAGGCTCATCCTTTCTGTTTTATCAGATGAGCATCACAGTTATATTTATGAGGCTTTCTCCTATCCTTTCCCCAGTGACAGATGATTTCGTTTTCTCTCATTCCAGGGTTACCCAGCCCCACAGAGCCATTACAGTGCAAAATCGAAGAGCTGTGCTTAACATTCTAAAAATGAATAAAAGGTACATGAAGAGCAAGCTGAAACGCTTCCTTTAAAAATGCCTATTTTCTAGTCACGTATAAATATGTTTGCACATTTAAACATCCTATCCAGGTCTCTGGGAATCGGGGGATTTCCTGACACTAAGCACTTACTCTAACTGCATTAGTACTTAACTTAGTGGGAGTGCCTGACCTGCCTGTGCCAAGGGATTAACCCAAATGCCACATTTCTGCTTACCTACATCACTGAGCTCAGATGTGAGTGAGGGATGACGGGGTAAAGAAACTGCTGGGTGGACATCACTCTCCAGTCCCTTCCAGTATATCCAGAATTAATATACAGTTGAACAGAACTGCACGGCTAAAATGGTGATGCTCCCTTCTCCAAAGATTGGTGCAAGTTGTTCTTTTCGTATTTCATTACCACATCATTTGAAGTTCAAACTAAGCAATGTATGTCACAGAGCCAGACCTTTGCATACCTTGGGCATACACAGACACAAATGCAGATACAAATTGCATTTTCCACCTTTTAAGAACTGTAACAGATTAAAAAAAAGGAGTGATCAGGTCTACAGGTTCAAACCTCTTAGATTTGGAAAGAACAGGTCCATACTAAAGCCTAATAACCTTGTGTTGTACCCAAATGCAAAAAGCTGTCTTATTTTCTTTAAGAAAAACAGAATTATGCATTTCCCTGTGAAACTCCTAACCCCACAGGATACCAAGAAAATCTGACTTGTAACTCTTACCAGTTTTATTAGAAGTAATTACTGTCTGTGAATAACAATTACTTCATATGAAATATCTTTACTATTGTCTTCAATTTCCCTCCAATGCAGCCAGTGACCTACATAACCTGTGCAGAAATCCAGCCCTGATTCATTCTTTGTCTCCAGGAGCCACCTTGGGAAAGGTGTATTTTTGGCTGTTCCCAGTACACAGTTGGATCTGAATGCCATAGTGGATTTAAACATATTCATTGCATGCAAACACAAACTCTTGTGACTAATGCATTTCCTTGATTTCAGGGATGGTGAGCCAGTTTGTTCACAAAAAAAGAGAGAACATTTCTTGCAAGTGTTTGCCTTTCCCAGAGAGTGATTCTCCAGGGGCACAAGAAAATAAAGTTTGCAGGGCATCCACAGAAATCTGCCACTTCTCGAGTTCTTTGTTCTTTTCATGCAAACTTCTCCAGCTATAATAGAAAAAGGAAAAACATGGCCAAAATGTTTGTTCCACTAAAATAAATTGCAAAATCCCACTGATGCCAGGATTCCTCCCTGATTTTCCAGAAGAATTGAGAATATCCTCGAGCAAAGATTTATCCTGCAGTAGAGGCTGACACTGAATTACAAGAATTACTCTAAGCAACAGCAAGAGAATTGGAACCAGATATTTAATGCAGTTCAAGTACGTAAAGCGTATTTGTAGAGTAATGGATAACTGCTTGTAATTTTCCACTGATTTTCCATAATTTTCCATAGAGCTATACAGTTAAAAGCAGTTTACTGAGAGGTTGTGAAAGGACATAGCCTTTTGCAAGCTCTCTGTCAGTGGATGACAGAGCTGCATTTTCTCTTCACTTCTCTTGCAATACCATTTTTGGCCCTGCAGTCCTACTTGTGGCTGAAACATTTATCATTTCCAGATCAGCACCTAAATGTAACAGCCAACAGAGGAACATGGCAAAACTGACCATATGTCATAATTACAGCAAAATGATTGTTGGTCTGTACCTCTGTAGATGTTGTCAAAGGTAGAGCACAGGACCACGAGGCTCTGTTCAGACACAGAAGTCTCCAAAAGCAAAAACGAAGACCAAACTCAGACTGCACTGACTGCACAGCTGATATGGGAGAGCAAAATCAAGGAAAGAAGTCACCCTCCACTCTCAGGTCCCAGGGGCAAGCACCAGGAAAATCTTCCTCAACAAAGGAATCAGAAGAACAATTTCATTAAAAGGCAAAGAGGATTAGCTGTGCCACACCTTGGGAGCTGGAGACAACCAAGCGAGCCAAGCACTGCAGGGCACCCTGGCATTGGGTCCTGACAACTCACTCCGTCTGGTCTTGCACACAGAGGTCTCCAGGAGTAGGCTGCATGGGCTGCTTCTCTTCCACAGACCTCATAACACACTCTTTTCTGCCTTTTGTGAAGATTATCATCCCAATGCAGTCTTCTCAGATCAGAACAGAAATTGTTTTAAAATGTGAACTTTTTGATGCAATTTGAAATGGCCTAGAGAATAGAAATCCTGAATTTCTCTAGAGTCCATAGGGCATTAGCAAAGGGCAGATGTGTAAAAGAAAGAGAAAGCAGGCACAGCTGAGGATTGGATAATATAAATTGAGAAAACTCACCAAAATATATACTTTAGGCCTCTTTCTTAAAGGAAAGCTCACTGTACCAAGAAAAGTTGCTTCAGTCATGAAATAAAATGATAAAAGAATGTGTAGTTGTAAAATTCTCTGAGCCCTATTTAGTGCCTTTTGATACACACTTGTCTGGTTTGAATTCCTACTCCCATGCAAGGTGAACCAGTGTATTTTTTTCATGTATACATGATTACATTGATATATTATTAAAACAAGCTAATCACTACTGTGGAAAAAAGGTAATATAAAATAATTAATAAATAATTTGAAAGTAAGGAGCATATCCATATTTTACCATCCCTCATTCAACTACCACTAATAAACTTTATTAATCATCACTGTTGACCAGCCAGTGGCTAACCACTGTGTTACTTGAGACTTCCCATACCATATTTCAGAAATTTAAGAAAGACAACTCAAGTTTCATGGAAGTAATTAGACAGGCCCAGTGGCTAATTATCTGGGAACGCTGCAAGAATGATTGACTGTCATTTACTTACTATGAGGCAAGGTTTATTTTTTTCCGGAAATACATCTTGATGTTGCCTTTATGCACAAGATCAAGCAGCCACCTTCACAGAGAGGTGAGAGCAACAGTGATCAGCAAAGCAACCCTGAGCAAGTGGAAGTCCTGGTGGAAGCACCCGAATCTGAGTCAACCAAAGGCTATTCGTAACATTTGTGATCCCATCATAGCAAACTTGTGATTCAAATGTCCCCACGTCCTTGCACCATCTCAACCTTGTTCACTGACATTTGTGCCACTGATTTCAATGGGGATTGGCTGGGATACAGCAGTGATAAAAGAGAAAAGATCATGAATGACAGGGTCTTCTGAGATAAGTCAAAGAGGAGGGAACTGATGGATTCGCTGTTCTCATTGGTGGATTGATGCCTTTTGGCACTGGTTAGAGTTGTGTCTTCCGGGATGTGACCTCAGCATACAGAGGCAGATTTGGGTTTAAGCTAAAATTTGTCTCAACATGTTTTGGAATTGCAACCACTTCTTCCTTCATTCATGTCATTTCATATAAGTAAGTGAAATTCTCAATTGAAAGTCGACAAAGTCTTAAAAATTTGAAGGAGTTTTTGGCCAACAGTAAAACAGTCACATACTTTTCTTAATCAGGTGTGTAACTATGAAAAACTCCTGAAACTCAATTTGGTAATTTCAGCTCCAAACCAACTCCCTTAGGAATTTTTTTTCTTTTTTACTAATTTTAAAGCAACTTGCTTAGAAGCACTGGAGAACAGCTTGTTGTCTGATATTACTTTCTACTTCATTTTTGCAGGTGGCATACCAGCAGAGAAAAAAAATCAGACCAAATCACTCTTCCATCTGCTTCTCTCTTTTGTAGGCATTTAAGCAGAACTTACTTATTTTAATCTTTCTATTTGATTGACGTTTTCTGACTGGGAGAATGACATACAGTACCAGTTCACAATTTTTTAATGGCCAATTGAGAAATTAGAGAAAAATCATGATCTCTGAAAGAATTCCTGCCCCAATAAGATTAATACTGCAAAGACTAATTACTTTCTTATTATCATTTCTGTATGACGGGAGCATCCAGCAGCATTACTTTACGGACAAAAATCACTGACAGCTGCCATCCTTAATCCCAGTTCAGGCCTGCTCTAGGCAAATCTTACATCCTTATTACTGGGAATTTGATTGAATAAAGGCAAGGTCAGCACTTTCAACATAGTCCCCAGATAACTCATTTTTCACTTATCATTTTTGGTTTGTGTGTGAACTACCTACGTTATTAAAAGATGAAAAATGTTTATGAAGAACAAACACTTGCCCTACGGTTATGATGTTGTTGTTTGTCAGGGGTAATTGTATTTACTGTTCTTATTGACACACTCTTGTGTCTTGTGTTGCTGATGGACAAATTTATGCAAAACACAGACATTTGTGCCATCTGCCACATCTACAACTTCAACCACCCTACAGTGCATTTAGAGGTGCCTCAATAAACAGGTACCTCAGTGTGGATGAAATACTCTCAGAAATGGGAGGGTTTGCAGGTATGACCCCAAAGTCCTCAGGCCCACACGTTAAAAACCCAGCTTCTTTTTTCATGATGCAGCAAATGTAAGTAGTTTCAATTATATGGCTTTATGATTTTCAGTTTACTATCCAAACAGAGAAGTTCAGAGTGCAGGGGAAGAGGAGGTCACACAAACTTACAGGCAAACCAGAAACCCATCAGCGGCAGGGATCAGTTCTCATGGTGGTGAATTTACACCCCAAAGGGATTAGGAGTCTGCTGGCTTCAATACTGCTGGTGAAGTTCCTACTCTAAATACACAGGGGATGAACATATTCTTGTAAGATTTTAATGAAAAACAAAATAAAATCATGTATTTTACTTTTGCATATACAGTTTCTTTGTAACTGCATGGTCAGAGAAGTACAATTGTCATAGAAATTACTATTCTATGCTGACTAAATGGGGATTTTTAATTATCAACAACTACAAAAGGGTTTATTTTAATTTTATTTTTTTAAAGAAAATTTCACAGCTAGTTTTCTGAAGAAATATTTCTTTAAAAATTGAGTAAATTACTGTAAGTTTACAAAATCTACCTATTCGATTACCAGGCTTTTCCTTGGTGATCAAATAAATCACTTTTTGATTCAACCTCTCATAAATATCATGCCGGTGCAAGTACAAAATCTACTTATCTTCTGGCAAATGCTCATGACAGCTTAGTAAGGCTGAGTGATTCATTTGCACTGTGGTATTCATATACTATAGATAGGCTTCATAAAACCTTCAATGATTATAGTTAATAAAAGTGAGCTTCAGTGACAGCAAAATACTCTGAAGGTACAATTAGAGACTGTGTATTGGGTGAGTAATGAATATGAAGCTAATTAAAATTCTACTACTCTACCAAAAAGTGGCTGCTAAAGTGTGATTCAGCTTTCCTAATCGTTTGTTAGAATATTATACACTCTATGTGTAAATAAATCTTGAGATGGTTCATTACCTACTTCATACAGTGGGATAAATTTCAGTCTTTCCAATCTTATGGACGTTTTACTCTATTTCTAAAAGCCAGACATAATTTGGCAGGATAGACAGTTAACAGCACTTTAAATATCTATTTCTGAATATTTTCTAACCATTTTTCCATCTTACATACGGCAACGTAGCTGAATTAATTTGGCTTGTGATTGTAAGTCAACAATTTATTGGGTAGACTTTTTCCATCATTTTCTCTTTGAAACTCTTGACAGCTGTCAGACTTAGACATACAGGTCATATCATGTAGCTCTGAAAAATTACCCAGGCAGGTGTGAAAATCCAGGGGTGAAGATACCTCCTTACACGGTGCACTCTGCTGAAAACATCCTTAGTGAGCTATTCTTCCATTCCCTATCTGTACCTCCTACACAGATATTGAAGGGGTAAATCAGAGCAGGATGGTAAGTACTGTAAATGCCCTAGAAACCCATTTTTCAGTCTTGGATGATCATACTTTTTTTTTTCCATTTCATAAGTAATTTCTGTATACATTTTTCAACATTCACTTAAGTGGTTTATTAGGTATCCCTCCCACAATTACAGAAGTCTCTGCACAACACAAGTGACTTCTCTAAGAGATGTAAGAAAGCTAAGAGAATTTTATAGAAAAGCAGTCACAGCATTTTCACACATTAATTATCCAGAACTACTTAGCCTTGTTTGCTGTTCAGGTAGAGCAAGAGACACATTTGTGCTTCCACATAACTACTTCCACCTTTATAAATTGTACATAAAGCCTGCCATCAAGCTGCAAGGGTTTTGCCTTGGAAACCATGCTTACGAATAAAAGTATTCCCAAATTTAGCAACGAGAACATTTCTTACACTCTTCATGACAACATACCAAGATGCTTAATAGCGACTCAGAAAAATGCATAGAATGTGCACAATACCTGGTTTAACAAATTACAAAATACTAATTTACAAATTCTTTCCCTTAATCTTCTCATGCTTGACATGACTAAGGTAAATGCGAGTGTTCTAAGCTTCATCATGCCAAGCTGCATCTCAGAAATGCCCTCCTAAAGAAGCACCACAGAGAAAGGAACCTGGTTGGAAATACCTCACTCGTTCCAGCCCCAGACCTCCTTCTCTGGAGTGACCAGCAGGTAATCTCCACATACTCTGTGACACACCCTCTACCACAACAGCTCAGGAGTAGAGTTTAACTAATCAGGAAACAAATCACAAAACTTGGATGCCTATTTGCATCTAAACTCTTCGACTTAAACTGTTAGTTAGGCATGTCTAACCAAGGGCTGGTCTGACTCATGGTGTATCTTAGGAAAAGAGAAACATAAGAGTTACAATATGGAGCAGAGCAGCCCACAGAGGCCTCCAGAAGTCAAGTGAAGTGCCTGTTTGTCAGCCCTCACTTCAGCAAAAGCGAATTGAGGCCCCGTTTGACTCTGAGGCAAATACCCCGGGGTTGGACACTGCATCAGGCAGAAAGGCTGCCCTAGGCACTGCTACAGCCAGAGTATGGGAGGCACATCAGGCACAGCTGGGTCTAATCCTCTCCTAACTAATAATTACTGCTCCACCTGGGACAGGCACAGGATTGCTTTGGAAAACAGGAAACAATGCAAGAAGCATCACTCAAGCAAGTCCAGATATTACCCACAGTATCTGGAGGACATACATGCACAACACAGAGGGTTTCACTACATTGTCTCCCAAACACACCAGAGCCACTGGAAAAAAAAAAAATCTAAATTATTTTAATACTCCCCTGTTTACAGGAATGAATGGACAGAGTCTATGTCTCCCCTGCTCTTAATAAGTGTGACTCAGCAGTCATTTGTGACCCATCTCAGTGATGTTTCTACAAGGGTAGTGACCAATTGACCATCATCTTCCTTCAGTGCCAGCATAGTCTTGTCACTGGTGATTTTATTTAGTGTCACTGGTGATTTATTTAGTCAGTTGTTTGGAGCTCTGATACTGGACAGAAAATGAGACAAGAATCAATGGTGAATAACCTATGGATATGTTCTCTCCTTCCTACAGATAACAGGTGTCACTGGAGTGGGACTGGACTGGGGCTGTAGTCAGTGATATCAAATATACTTTTAATGGTTTTTAGATCCCCTACTTCAGGCTGTGTACATTATATATATTAGTGGAAGCTCTTAAGGCAGTTGACATTTTATTGAAGGCTGAATAGTTACTTCTAACAAAGGAGGACTGATCCTTTTGCTTTGAGATCAGTCATTTTTTGTTATGGCCACTGTTAGTGGTCACATGGTGCCTAAAGCAGATTTAAAGAAAAAAAACCAGGAAACAGAGTCTGAATCTGTCCATTTACACTGTTCGCTGAAACGGGAAAATATATAGGAAGTTAAATTTCATGGTAAATGGGCTTTCTCGGTAGCTCTCCTTACTCCAAACAAGGTGTATGAACAAGACACCTCTTTCCTACTAACTCCTGGAATTGTTCACCATTCAGTTTCTGTTCTGAAAAGCTCCAGTAGCCAATAAAACTCCAAAGATGTCAGCAAAGGGCATTTGCTAAAGAATGGCAGTGGCCTGTGCTGGCTTTCTTTGCTTTGGTAATGTGTAAGAAGGCAGGAAAAAATCAGCTGACCACAGTTTGCATCTGAGAGCATTTGCTGAATGGATTCGCCTTCACTTGGTCTTTGCCTTTGACTTTTTATTTGCAGGTATAAAGGCAACCCCCGACAGTCTGAGGTCAAAAGAAACCCTAATGTCTGGACCTACCTCTACCCTGTAATTTCTGAGTCTTCCAAGACCATCTCCTCATGCAGAACAGGCAAATCTTATACCATGCATTCACAAGCAAGTATTATGGTGTCAAAAGTGAATTTCACCTCTGCAAAACTGCAGATGACCAAATTTTGAGCAGGAATTAGGATAGAGTAGGTAATAAACAACTACCAAGAATTTTTTTTCCTTCTCTTTGTATCAACTAAGAAAGGAACAAAGAATAAAACCAAGTTTTGTTCTTTTGCCAGACTAGGTATTTTTACACACTGCAATACTGTGCAGTTTTTGCTGAGAGAAATATAAGCAGAGCAGTTTAATTTCATAAGCAAGATTGATTTAATTTTGTCAAACTTGCAAGAATTACTTTCTTTGGCCCAGCCCTTAATATCTGTCTGAATATACCATCTCATGATAATTTAAATTTGCCAAGAACTGTTTGATGAAAATCAAACACTTGAATTTCTGCTCACCTTGCCAGTTGCCCTGCCCTTTGCCAATAACAAAAGGTTTTAAGATAGAAACTGGACTATTTAACCTTCATTAATCATTCATACTGTTCAAACACATCATCCAGTAACTGAAGAGGGGTTAATGGTAGCTAAGCTTGAGGCTGTTGTCAAAAGTAGGTTTAACTTTCTATGAACTCACTGGACACAAAGAATGCAGCCTGCTCACTATTCTGAATGTCACCAGCTCGCAGCAAACTGATGACTACTAATGGTAATTAAATACCTCTGCAGCTATTTGTACCAATAACAAAGAGTTACTGTCAGAACTTGAATGAGGTCCATCTGCCCATTTTTGAAGAATGTTAACATTCTGTAAGTGATAAAGCAGATGGCAACCCAAAAAGGGGAGACAAAATCAAACTTCTCTGTTATAGTCTCTTTCTGGACCTGCTCTGGATTCCCTAATGGTTTTCCTCAAAGACAGAACTTTAAGAGTAAAACTTCCATACAGATCTGCTTTCCCTTGGCAGATTTTCCCACTATTTCCTTTTATTACAGGTTGTAAATCCTCATTCCCAGTAAGTTGATGGGGAAGGGCCATTTTACTGCTGCTCTGTCCATCCTCACTTCACCATGGACTTGTAGCTTGGTGCCAGTCAGATTTGAACAGAGGAGGAAAACACTGTTACTTCTCTGTCTTTCTTGGTAGACTGCAAATGGTGCAAGGTTGAATTGTGTATATTTGCAAAGACAGCCCAAAGGTTCCTCCAAATTAGTCCTGTACAGTTTTATTAATGCACTTGACTCTCATGACATTTGTGAGTACATATAGAAAAGAGCTTTTCTTCCTTTAAAAAATTATACTATGTATTTTTGTACTATCTATCACCTTAGGATTCACACTTCGTTCAGGAGAATTATTTAGACTGAATCCTTCTGGGTTTGTCCTGTTAATTTCATTTGCAGATAGATTAAGTGTTCAACCATTTAGTGACTCTCTCTATTGATTCAGTAGGCAGTCCCCACACAGCAGGCAAAGCTTTGATGGGCTGGGCTGTTTCCCACAGTAGAATAAATGCTTTATCCAAGTGAATACTTGGTGATAGTAGCTGGGGAGTGATAGGGAAAGTCAAAACTCCTGCACTTATTTACTATTCTTATCGATACACTGTTGGTTAAGAGACAAATTTATGCAAATCAGAGAAAAACACTTGTTTCATCTGCCACATCTAATCTCAACAATCCTACAGTGTATCAGAGGTACCTTAATAACCAGGTATCTCTCTATGGGTGAGATATTCTCACTCTTGGAGCAACCATGTCCACATCTTGCACCAGGAGCTCTGGCTATGGCCCACCATTGCCACATCTCAAATACATTTTTGATGCCCAATCTGAAAAGACATATTTTTATTGCCTCTCTAGGGTCACCTTGACAGATCTCTGTATTGATCCAATATTGTAATGAAAACACTTTCTTATTATTATCATGTTTTAAATACCATATCTGATACCCCAAGGACTTTTTACTGTAGCAAATAATACTAATAGCTGTAACTAAACTTTCAAGTTTCAGCCAGAATCAAAAACTGTGAAAACACTGGTTTTGATTGCAAGATTTCTACTTTTAAAGGAAAGAGAAGCACTGAGATAATTAATTTAGATACTCTTTGCATTTCTTAAACTTCTGCCTCATTTTTAAATAATTATTCATACTTTCCCTTTCTGTTCTTGAGAAATAGTTAAGATTTTTTTTCCCTGAATTAAAACTAATTCATTAGAATAATAAATGAAATTATGCTCTGAAACAGGGAAATTTACAGATAAAATTCTGATCTTTGGTAGCATATTCAACATCCCAACTCTTGTTCAAATATAAAAAAACCCAACCATTCTTAGGCTTTAAGCATATAATAAAATTCTGTATAACAGTCCTGCTGCCCTGGAGAAATGAAGCTCTCTGAGGTCAGTAGAAACATCCATCTAGTTTATCTGTATGTCTTGCTGAATCAGAAGCTGATATCTGACATCCTATGTCTGCATTTGTGCCTACTGCTGGTTCTACGTTATGTGCTGATGTGATGGCTGAGGCTGTTATTGTTACACCTGTTGAACACTAATTTAATACCGTACAAGTTGTCAGATGGGATGTTTACAAGTACCAGTGCACAGATGTCCCTCTATATCCATAGCTGCCTATATAGATATGTTCTTCCTTCCACCGCTTCTACAGAACACACATCTGAACTGGTGAACATACTCCACCAGTTTCTGTCACTCCATTTTGACCAGTAGGAGTACAGCAATCTCCTGAAACTGCTACTACAAGCACACACTCAACACACTATCAGTTTCATACTGACTTGTGTAATTTATATTTATATAGAGAGAGCAAAGTTTATTTTATAAGCAGATGAGAAATCCCATGATCATTTAAAGCAAATCCTTTTTTTGTGTCAAATTTTTGTAAAAGCAGGTTGTGGGAACAACACTTGGGTCTACATTAATTCTGGCAGATTTAGTACATCCTCATCATCCTGACAGACTGGAAGAAATCATATAGCTGACATTACACTGGTATCAGACTGTGTATCCACAAAAACTGTATTATTTTACCTAAAATGACTTGAAGTAAACTAATGTAATTTCCAAGTGCTGATTGCTCTGATGTTCAAGGTGAAGGGAAAATAGTCACTGGCTTCATAGACCACTCATTTTACAGCAGATTTTCTCATCACCATTTCTATTTGACTGTTGTCCTGCATATTTTCAATACAACTGCAGAAATATAGAAAGTACTAAGATTTTTTGCTGTTCTAGTGAAGTGCTCATCCATAGTCACACAGACTCTCAGGGAGGACAGTAGCTGTGGCCTAACTGATCTTAAAGGACTTACTTCATAGATTTCATCCTCAACTCTTTTCTGCAGGACACCCTGCTTCCTCAGCCAGCTCACAGTGGCAAAGGTGTTATACGGGCTATAACAGACCCACAACCTCCCAGCACTTCACAGCCCTCAGTACTGCACACTGAGACTACCCAGGATTTCGGAGACATAAGCTGGTGAGAGCTCAGACCCCACTACTTCAAAAAAGACCCCCAGGCTCTTGAATATAAAGGAGAATAGCACTTCACATGAACTGAAGCACAGCTGACTTTCCACACAGGGAAGAGCAAAATAATTTTTTAAAAAGTTAACTGAACTTTTTGAACATCACCAGCGGTTCATCTTTGAGATCACACTGAGCTCCCTGTGAAGATCTGGGCAGCTTCATATACTGGCTGGCAGTATCACAGTGAGTCATTACTAAGCAGGTAACAATCCAAAAGAAGGAGCACACCTCTCCTGTGCTGATGTAAGGAAAATGTATGCAGATGTCAAACCATATTTGTTATACATCAGGCCTGTCTGATTCTGCAAATAATTGCTCCAGGGTTAGATACTTATGATTATTAAGCCCTCTGTGGCCAAATATAATAAAATGCTCACAGCCTTCCCTATGTGGCCCAAGGCTGATGCATAAAGGAAATGCTGAGGACACTTCTTATCTGATAAATGTCAAAACTGAGAGGAGGGATCTCACTCTGCAAATTTCAGAGGATTTGTCTCTCCTCAGGTCTGCAACCTTTCCCTGAAGGGAGGCTAAAAACCAATGCTCCAGAAAGCTAAAGCTGCAGGGTTACTCTGACACTTCTTCCTTGGGGAACCAATCATATCAAATTTTCACATTGATTTCATTAATTAACCAACTCAAAGGCTGTGTGGATGGCTGGAAGGCTCTGACAAAGGCGTGCGCCAGGCAGACACAAGGTGGCAAATGAAGTTACAGAACTTCTTCTGTAGTGAATGATTTCTCCCTGTGATTAGATTGATTAATGTGCTGGTAAGCATTTGTTTCATTAGGAACAAACTGTTGATATGTCTGCAGGATGTGTATTCACAGTGCTCCTGAATGCCTTTTGAAGCTCATTTGTGAAGTTGTCAGGCTCAATACAGATAAACATTGTGTTTGATATTGTTTTTGCTGGGAGGGATTTGCAAATTACATTGTTAATCCCTCTCTGAAGGAAAGAAGCATTTATTGGCTAAGAAAAGTGAATTTGTTAGGTGACATGTATTTTGATGATATAGAAGTCCAAGTGCACAATATTTTTCTCTCATATCCCTAGTGAATGTTGCAACTTCTGCACTGGGAAAATTAAATACTTTCCCTAAATAGCAATAAGAAACTCATCATGATCATACAGTTTACAAGAGCCCTGTACACGTTCACTCTGCTTTCTGTCTCATTTTGCTCACACAGTTGTAGTTTAGTCTTTAAATTCTTCAGCGCATCAAGATGCAGTGTACTGCTGTTTAAACTGCACATGACAGCTTAAATAATGCCCCCACACTTATCTAGAAATCGACATAACATCATAAAACCAAGTATCCAACTTGATCCTGGAAGGAAACACATAAACTTTATAAAAGCTCATGTTCTTTCCTGTGCTCTTTTGTGTACTTGTACTCACCTACACGGTGCTGAGCAGCTCCCTGTCACCCTCCTTTCAGTTTTTCCAACTCTTCCAAAATTAAGATACTGTTATTTATTATCACTGATATTTTTAATCTAGTGATAGCATATTTTGAGATTGGAGAGTGACTGAAGACAGTAATTTTGTCTATGTATAGGTCCTGTGCACTTGGAACTGTCTCCCCTTTTCCCAACTGCTTTACCTGGTCTGATCAAATGTGTTATCCCTCCCTAAACACCTCGTTTTTCTGATACATAAATGCAACCCTAGAGATAATTTCACTTGCAAAAAAAAATATCTAAGATCTTAATGGTGTAATAGAATAGCTCATGGACATCTCCCCATAAAAGAACATTATTTGAAGAACATCTTTAAAAATATTTGCAAAATAGTTCTGCTTCCTTTAAAAAAAAATCCCTCCCTTCTGGCATGTTTATTTTACTGATTTGCTTTTTTGGAATTCTAAAATTGTGTTAATACAATAAATCTTCTAAAATTATAGTTGCAAGTTCATACATTGCAAATAACCTTCTGATACCAAGTGTCAAGCAATGAGCACAGACAAATGAGACAAAACAAATATGGAAGAAAATTATGTGTCTTAGGAGGAGGACAGGAAGCCCAATTGTGAAAACAAAAAGAAAAGGGAAATCAACAAAGAATTAAACAAAATATACACGTGGTCACCCTACCCAACCTTTGAGAGTTCACCTGGCACCCACCTGCCTGATCTCTGAAACAGAATCAGAAATCTTCTCTTCAAAAAATCTTGGCAGGTGCACTTTGGGTTCCCCGACTGGTTTCAGGCAGCTTCAGAAACATCTCGTACAGGAGAAATATGAAGTCAGACAATCGTAATGCAGATGAAAAAAGCTGAGTGAGGTGAGGGACATAGTCTTGCAATGAAAGAAAAGGCTGGACTACAAGCATGGTGAAGGCTCTGGAGCAAAAGTCTGTTTGGAGTGGCTGAGGGAGCTAGGGATATTTAGTCTGGAGAAAAGGGGGCTCAGGGGAGACCTTATCACTCTCTACAACTACCTGAAAGAAGATCATGGCCAGGTGGAGATTGGCCTCTTCTCCCACGTAACAAGTGACATAACAATAAATGTCCTCGTGTTGCACCAGGGGAGCCTTATTGCGTATTAGGAAAAATTTCTTCACAGAGGGGGTGGTCAGGCATTGGAATGACCTGCCTAGGGACATGGTGAAATCACCATCCCTGGAAGTGTTCAAAAGGCCATCTGGGAATAGGGTTTAGTGGTGAACAAGGTTTAATGGTTAACACAGCAGTGCTGGGTTAACAGTTGGACTTGATCTTAGATGTCCTTTCCAACCTTAATGATTCTGTGAGTTACCCTGGACATAAAAAAAAGGTGCTTTATTTCTTCACTGGTGATATGATTTACATATGAGACCTATTAGCAGCAGATTAACATGTTAAATGGTGAAACATCTCTTGTCAGAGTCCCACCACACAGTGCATGTACACATTCTATCCATGGGTGGAAAGTTTCTTACTGGTATTGCTACCAAGCTTACTCCACATGTTCATTTCTGAGCAACTCAAAGTGTCAGTTTTACCTCAAAACATACATGTAACTAATACCAGTCTTGCAGAAATCAACGCTGAGGAACAGGTAACACCACAGAGATTTATCAGTTATGTTTGTAGTTCACACTCTGTAGAAAGAGCTGACCTTATACATAAAGCAAAATAATAGAGGTCATCACATCACAGACAACAGCAATAAAGGTTTTTCTGCTTGTTTGTCCTCTCTACCATTATTAGAGTGTTTGCAAATACCTATGAAATTCTAGCACCTTGATTTAGCTAATGAACTTGAAGAGACATTAGTGGAAGAGTCACGTCAGCTAACTTGGAAGTCCATAATTCAGTCGGATAATCTCAGTTATTCCTTTAAAATCACAGGTTTCTCCACAGAATAAAGCAAGGCTCTGAAGTCCTGCTGCATAGGGTCAGCCAGAAACTTCTCTCCTCTAACTGTAAAGGAGATATAAAGTGACTAACTTAGCCAGCTGAGAGAGGTGCCTAAGGCTGAGGTATAAATACCTCCCTTAAGATGGGTATTTTTAGAAATGGGTTGCTAGAACTATTAGCTCTTAAAGAAATATTTTGGCTTCACAGTTTATATTGTTACTGGCTACTCAGTATATAAGATGGTTCCCCTTTCACCCTCAGGATTTACTGGAGTTTTCTTTCTTTTTCTGTGGTCAAGAATTTTCTCTTTCCGAAGTTTGCCCCCATTTTTTCTCCAAATCAAGACCTCTCTGGCTGAAGAAAGGCACATTGGCTGGAAATTCAAAGGACCTGGTACAATTTGCTAAGAAAGAAATTTACATCTCCTCACACCTGCCAGCATTGAAGGAAGCCTTCTCAGAGAGAAACAAACCTTGAGTGATGCAGACTGTAGAACAGAGACATCTCTGTGTAACGCACAGATTCACCAAACGCACTGCAGCAGAGATATCTCAGAGAAAGTCCATAAAAAAGAGTGCTTTCTCCTCTGCCTGTTTCCATTCAGGTCATCAGATTGTGGGGAGCAGGATGTGGAAGGGAGGAAATGTTGTTATTCCACATTACAAACACAAAGCCGAGTGAAAAGTCCGGGATTACACAAAAACTGCCACATGGCAGGTGATGATACACCTACATGACAGACAGCCACACTCTAAGTACTGGACTGTTCTTCCTCTCCTGAATTCTCCTGCACCTCCATCTGCCCTTGCACAGTCACATTCAATAGCACACACTAAAACAACCCATCCAAAGCAGGTCTGCCTTGCAGCCTTTGCTTTCTCTGCAGAGCAAATTACACTGAAAGCAGAAAGAAGAAGAAATATGTGTCAGGCCTGCCTCTATGCTGTGGCTGAAACAGAATGGAGAAACGGGGAAGTATTTCTACAAATTTAAGGAGCCCAAGGGATTACTGTTACTTCTGAACAACACTCTTCTCCTGGCAATTTCTCAAGCACGGTGAACATGACCGCTACTCATTGCTACTTTGTGCACAGGCTAACACCAAGAAAGCATTAGTCATGTTACTGACATGACTAGTGCTTTGGAGGGATCCTTGAACACAGCTATCTCTTGTTGGTTAATGAGGGCTTTGAAAAATTGCTCATCTTGGCCAGTACAAAAACAAGCATTCATGGAATGGAAACCTTCCCCCTTTAACTGAAAAGCTCTATGTAAGCAAAAGGTTGCATCGTGTTTGACACTGTTTAGCTAAGCGTGGCAATGAGTGAAATCTTCTCCCCCTTTACAGAGCTTGGTATTTAGATGCGTTCTCTTTTGTGCTAAAAATAACAAAGGGACTATTTGGAAGAAATCAGAATAGATGAGCTGATACATTATTGATAGAAGTTTCAAGCAGCCTGCCACTCTGTTTTGTTATGTGGTTGAAGCTCAATTTTTAATGAAGCAACCTATGAAAATCTGACGGGGTGAAAAACATGACCTCTCAATGATACTGTACCCAGAATTTCCCACCAGATAGCTGAACTGCCCTCTTTCACAGCCCACAGGAGATTTACCTCAACTTGACCCTAAGGTTTACAGGCAAAAGAGACAATACTCTGACTCAGACAGGAAAG
Source organism: Empidonax traillii (assembly GCF_003031625.1). NCBI lineage: Eukaryota > Metazoa > Chordata > Aves > Passeriformes > Tyrannidae > Empidonax > Empidonax traillii. The sequence continues at coordinate 449,688 of NW_020955419.1, read as the reverse complement.
GTGGCATTAGAGGGATGCACAACTCTGAAAGAGGACTAAACAAACTAGACTTTTCTTCTATTGTGCGGAGTTTCCATCATGTGCATACTGACTAACGCTCCATCCTATTAGAAACACACCTCCAATTTGTTGAGAACATGTTTACTAAAACATTGTTTGTACAGAAAAATCCATGGGAATTGTACCATTAAGTGCACCAAGTGCAAAATAGCATGACAAGGAGGTACACTGAATAACCAGAAAAGACTAGCAGAAACAGGTTTTAAAAGATATGAGCATAGGATTATCAGAAGTCAGTTCTGGAGCATTTATTCTCAACAATGTAAGAATGGAGAACTTATGCAACTGATTGGTTGTGTTTTTTTTGTAAGAGGTGAAGTCTTTTGTCTAAAATAACCATCCCACTGTCATTTTGACTGACTCCTTATTCCCTACAACTGTGATGACATCCTCAGACTGCAATCAGAGAAACTGCTCTTGCATCTTCTAACCCCACTTTCTGAATTCTAGAAATAAAGTGCACATAAATAATCCTCATTCATTCAGTTACATTCTAATCTGATAATGAACCAATATCTGCTTCTGTTTACCAAAATGAGAATGCTACCACTATGAATACTGGCTGATTTATATGCCCTGTATACAAATGTAATTCACTGGCCTGGAGTAAAATTACATTGTTAAATGTGACCATGACAGTGACAAAAAGATGACATTCATGGGGTTGCATTCAAGAGTTCACTACTCAGAATAAGGAAAGAATTAATGGAAAATATTTTCTTAAAATTAATTATGTGTTCATATGTCAGGGAGATAAGTATAAATGATTCAGCAATACAGCATGTAAAAAAGGGATGCTCAACAACACGCTTCACAGAAAATATTAATTCATGAATACTGACCTTTATATGGTAAAAGCCAAATTTTTCCCTGGCATTCATGAATCAACTTTAATGAAGGCAGTGGAGTCACACCTGCAGATTCCAAGAGGGCACTGGCTGTATGGGGCTTGTTACCTCTCCAGATAAACTGTCCTTATTCAGTTCAAGTTCTCAAAGGCATCATGGGCCAATAGTGCAAAATCACTGATCTACCTTCAGCATAATTTCTAGTATATTTTTTTATTATTGCATTTCTAAACAGAACTATATGTTTCTGTATTGTGCCAGTCTTCAGAGAAAAATTAGAAATACCACGGAGCATTCACTAGCACTTCATAAGTGAAATTGTTAAGGTACAATACAAACATACTATAAACCTCCCATCTTATAACTCATGAGTGTGAAAAGGTATTCCTAACATATTACTCAAAGAGCATCACTTGTTATCAGTAATCACTTCACAACAGAATATAATCACTTTCACAAGGGAAGAACAAGGAAAAGGGGAAAAGAAGGAAAGAAAAGAAGTGGAACAATACTTGTCAAGAAAATGTCAAAATTAGAGCCTTTATCTCCTCTGAGTTATACTACCATAAATCCACCAAGAGCAGAAAGACTATTGCTAAGTGTTGTGTTCAGAAATCACCTGGCTCTACAAAGTGACCTACATTCAAGTCATGCTTAATCACAAGACCCCTCTTTTTGCCAGACTTCTGAACTCTGCTCCAGCAGGATATCTTTTTTTTTTCTCCAATTTATTTTAACCACTACACTTATTTGCCTCTTTGGTTGAGATTCACAGACATCTCTTTTTAAATATTAAGCACCAAATTAAACCTCTTGTTTTCCTACCTAGCAGAACAGAAGAATGACCTTGTGATTAAAAGGGCTGGACTAGGATTCAAAACTGGGTTTAATTCCTCACTTCAACACAGGATTCTTGTATGACTTCATACAAATCACTTACTAAATCTCTTTCCACTTCAATTTTTTGTCATAAAATAGGGATAAATCATTATATTATCCATGTGGACACATGCCACAAAGCTTTGCACAGCCTCTAGCTGCCCAGTGCAAGGGTGTCTCAAACACAGCAGCAGCCTGCAAATGATGACTTAAATTCCCTTCCTGGAAGTTTCCCCATGTACCTTGCTAGAAAGCTTAGGCCTGCTACAGAATCAGTTAATACGTTTCCCTTCAACCAGAATGAGATCCCATTTTCAAAATGGGAGCTGAAGTCAGGCCCTCAAACCCACTGGAGCAGGCAGAGTAGGATGTGCCATATACACACAACCATTTGCAGCACAGCCACTGCTGTTCAGTGGTTGGGACTGCACCCCACTACAAATGTTTTGTTTGTAGCAAGGGACCCACTGCTTGATATGACCTGTTATTAGAGTGTTACAGCAGAAAGTTGTCTCAAGCTTGAAACAAATCTCACTGGAAAGGGTCCCAAAAGGGAAAAATATGTATCCCATACAAACCCTGCTGCGAGCCCTGGGCTGCTCCTGCTGCCCGTGTCTCCTCTGTGACCGACACAGGACTGGCCTCCCGGGATAGTTTGTGGTGGCATGGACAAGTGAACATGAGCAAGGGCTGCAGGGTGAACAACGCTGCTCCAGAAACCTGGGGTCTGGGATTTCCTCCCCCTCCCCTGATGCTTTTAGAGGGTTAACTTTCTCACAATCAGATATTGGGCCAATCTAGAGTTTCAGGCCCACGGTCCGCCCAGCAGCTTGAAGCGAGGGAGTTAAGCGTGATGCCCCTGATAATTTGTGTGTTTCTCATGCAGTTCTGTTTACCTCAGAGAATAGCTCAGATTCATGTGGTGGCTCATCTGTTTGTTTCCCAGGAGTGTCCTCCTCATCAGGTACAAATGACTTGTTGTTTCCCCGTCCTGTCTGCCTCCTTGGTGACGGATAGATGAGAACCGTCCCCTGTGCTCTGGGACTCTAATGTGATCTGGGTCGCGCTTGTGGCAGGCGGGGGTGGAGCAGGGGGAGAGGAGTGCAGGGAAGGGGCAGTTAACACTATGAGAACTAAAATCTCTTTGTAGGTGAGCGTGTTTGTGTGCATTTCCAACCTGCCTGCAATCCACCACCAGCTGCTTCAGCATCCCTCAGTCAGGGGAATAATGGCTCAGGAGCAACGCTGGCAGACAAGAGAGATCTAAAAATAGATCTTTGGAGGGCTAAAATCAGGGGGGCAACATTTTGAGAAAACATTATCTGATTTGGTTTAGTAACAGGTATATTTTTTGCAGAGTGTAAAGTCACCATGTTTATTACCTTGGACTTTTTGAGCAGTCCTGAAGGCCCGATTCTACCCTCACTTAGAGGTAAATGGGAAGTCGTCAATCCATTCTGTTTACTTATCTACATTTACAATTATGCAACTTATAGCCCAAGTCACAATCCACTGTTTTGGTGGATTCCTTCCTGGTGACAGAAGATGCAAGTGTGTTTATAAAGGCAACCCACACTGCCTTTCACTTTTTCTTTACAAACTCATTTTTATAGCCAGTCTTAATTTGGCAGTTACACTTCAGCAGGGATCACATGCACATTTTTTCTTTTGATTCACATAGTTTCAAATGCCCTGAACTCCATTCAAATTCAACTCCATGCACAGTGAAGCCAAGTTTCACCAGGACTATGACTGAAATCATACATTTCTGGGAACATCACAGTTTCAACAGAAAACCTTTAACTGACCCCATTTCGGTCAAATCTGGCTAGAGATTCATCAAATAAGTTCACAAACTGCTTAACAAAACCTAACTAAAAGCTCAGTCTTGGCTCAATGATATCCACATGAGTCGTGTTGCTGACAGCAGAGGCAGCAGGACTGGGATCCCAGTTAATTAACCTCCACGTTTTACACCGTGCGCAGAAAACATTTCACACAATTCCACTTGCCTCAATCAACTGTCTCAATTAATAAAAACAGATCTGGGAAGATGCTCCCACTGGATTTTGGGCAGCATTTTGGTTGCTTGCATTCTCGACATTCTCTCAAGGAAATCCTGTTGATTTAATTTTCCTCTTTCTCTCTCAATTTGAAAATAGAATCTATGATTTTCCATCATTTCCACTTAGGCAGAAATATGTTGTGAAAGGTAATTTTATTGCTGAGAAATAATCTTCCTAATGTCAGCCATTATTTCACTCTCAGTGTGACAACTAGGGTAAGTGTTGGAAATCACTGTATGTTTCAGCTAAAGTATCTTGACAACACAAACGAAGAAGAAAAAGGTAGTCTTTTTGTTAATGAAAACTGCACTGTTATTTTGGTCTATAATGGAGAGATTCATGTAAATGATTGCCTGTCGTTTATACTAAAGAAAAATAGCAAAAAAAAAAAAAATTCAGCAAGCAGGAAAATTGGTTTCTTTCCTTACTCCTTGAATTTGATCTTATATTTACTGTAATCTGCCCTTTCACAACATTTTACCTCTGACATAATGTTCATGACTCCCTTAGTAAAATAAATCAAAATCCATCACCAGATTGGGGCTACTAGCTTCACAAAAAATAGGGAAACTTTAGGCTTGCACTGTTAAGAGTAAACATTACTCTATTTATAGATCTGTAGGCATTTGGTATGTAATACTAGACAGTAAAACCGTCCTAGCCCATACCTCTGCAATTAGCACAACCACCTGTGTGTCCAGTCAGAGTGGAGGATTCCTTCCTTTGGGGATGGAGGGACAGATGATATCTCCTACTGCTCTCATCCCTCAGGGCTCTTCTGTAATGCTACATTTCTCCCCTTCCTCTACTGCACCTGCAGACAAAAGAGCTGTCCTACTGTGTCAGGAGTGCAAAATTCAAGTTCAGAGACAGGGAGAAAGAAAAATGTCAATGAAGTTGCATTATTTGATTTTTTTTTTTTTTTTGCCTGACTTGAAAGTTGAATAAAAAGAAAATTTAGAATTTTTTGGTAGCCTGCTCTTCTTTCATACCTAGTGAACAAGTACATTGATATTAGCTCCCTAAACAAGTTTTCAGTGAGCTTCAGCAATCAGGTCTGCAAAGTCGAAGCAGCAGAGAGGGCTGTGAGAGAACTGAAACCACAAATGGACTGTCAGTGGGCAAAAGAGAACTTCAGTAAAGATGCTCCAGTATCTCAGACCTCTGCCTACTTCCTATGTCAGTTACTGTTATCAGCAATGTATTCATGTCTTAAAATTCTAGGTCATGAGATCTGCCCATTGCAATCATATTACAACTTCTTAAATTTATGCTTTGCATTCAACAGAGAATTTCCAATGAAGATTTTCAGCTTGATTCTCCAGCTATCCAGAAACTCCAGCTAGTTCTTCAGCAGATGGAATACGTGAAGTTTTTGCTTCTTGGGTTTATAGATTCAAATGATGAATGCTGGTGTTGCATTTGGGCAAAACTTACTCACACAAGTAGTCTTTTCTAATGGAAATAGCTTCATTTAAGGGGGAGTGAGCAAAGAATTTGCCGAATTGGATGAGAATTCCCTGAATCTATTCCTGGTACAGATCTAACTTTCTTTTCACTGCCTGATGAAGAAAAACAAGTAAAAACAAATTAAGAAGCTCTTCTAGAATTTTAAGAGATTGAGGGACACAACTGACGGATGGCAGTGACTCACTGCATTGCAGTTCTGTAGGACAGCAAGAACTCCCCAGGCTCTTGATTTCAGGAAAGTGATCCTGAGTTGCCCAATGAGGAAAAGATGAACAAAACCCACTTTGGCTTAGTTCCCTGACAATACTGCCATATAAATATATATATATATATTAATTGCCTATGAAAAGCACAGTATAGGACAGTGAAAATGCCGTAATTCTGTATGAATAGTTTGGACCAAGTCTGCTGGCAGCTTGTTGATGAAGATAAAGTTGTCTTTCACTCTGCTGAAAGACACCTTTTTTTTTTTTTTTTTTTTTTTTTTTTTCCCCCCCGGGACAGGGAAAGAAACTGAGCAGGTTCACTTGGTGAGGGAGAGAAACTAAGAGTTGTGCACTGATTCATCTTGCTTCTATAGGGTTTTCTTTCTTACATAAAAAACAAAAGCAAGCCATCTGGAAAACCTTGGGCAACAACGTGGAAGCATTTCCCACCTCAAACAGCATCACAGGTAGAAGATCTATTGTGCCTTTTCCTGTACTTATGTTTTATTGCAGCAATTTTGGAAACAGGCAGGGATCTCACTAGCCTTTAGCAGCTCTGCAGTCTTTTACCTGTCAAAGTCTTGAACATTAAATTCATTTTTGTATGCTAATTTTAAAAGGAAATTTCAAAGGATCACTTGTCCCAGTTGAAGAGCTATGAAAAGCCTGTTAGTACTGAATGCTACTGTTCTGTTACCACAGAAATGAACATGAAGAGGTCTCCCATAATCTGTCACTCTGATGGTATCCACAGGAGTTCCTATGGACCTGAAAGTAAAAGTTTGAATCTTTCCCTCTGCCCAAACATGCACATGGTTTCTGAGCCTAGGAGTGGTCTAACGGGGAATTTCCCAAAGAAATAAGAAGTTATAGCAGAGACAGGCAAAGATCCACAGTTTGCCTCGGGCTGTTTTCCAGCATCAACACACTGCATCTGCAGGGGCACGTATCTAAATTGGGGAAGCCTTCACAACAAGAACTTAATTAGCCACAGGACAGTCACAGAGGGCTGAACCATCCCACCGGTGAACTCATACAGAGCCCATTGACCTGTCCATCCTCCACAGCCTGTCTGGAGCTCCCTGTGGGCACTGCCTGCTTGCACACAGCAGCCCACCTGGACTCTGAACACAGGGAAACACAACTTACTTGATCCTCTGCAATTTAACCCAAGCTCCACAGAATGAAGGAAACAAAACCTGTTATTTCTAGATTTTCAGGCTTCCTGCTTGTCCTCTGCTGTGGGCAGCATCCCTGTTCCCATGCCAGAGGTGCTCCTTCCTTCTCTGCTCTCTGCCCCACAGCTTTTTGCTTTCACTGGTCATTGCAGGCCAGGGAATGAGCCTTCAGATGGTGAGGCAATTCAGTCTTCCCACTAATTCTTCAGCAGCAGTAGTTTTAGGGCACAGTGCCTCGGAGTAGACCCACAAACCAGAAATTATAGCTGCAGGAAGAGCAGCATTGACTTGGGGTTGTCTACATAGCCCAGCCCAATTTCCCTGCTGGAGGAGAGGGAAAAGTATGATGTCAGCCTGTGAAACAGTTGCATACAACATACAGCACTAATGTGGAAAGCTCTGAATTTGCACCTGAGGCGATCTACCAGCAGTATCCAACCTAATTGCTGTGAAGGCAGAGAGCAGGTGGTGAGCAGCAGACTCTGGGAACATGGGCAGCACGTGCCACACCACTGGTGCCCTGTGCAGATCAAGTGTTCCCCTCATAAAAACATCTGTGTTTTGTCCTCTTTGCCACTGTGAGTTTGGTAAGAAAATGGTCCAGGAAAATATATTCATAGAATCATAGAATGGTTTGGTTTGGAGGGGACATCAAAGATCATCTAGTTCCAACACGTCCCACCAAGTGTAGGGAGATCCTTATTCTTACTGCTTCATTTGAGGAAAATGAGAATTTTAAGCAGGAAATCTTTCTAGAGAAGTACAGAGATTGAGGTCTGACCCTGAAGTACTGTTACATGTGATTTATGTTAACTGGTACAAACAACCCCACTCATACCACTAGTAAAAAATAAAACACAAAGATTAAAGATTTTTCATGCAAAATTGTGGCGGAAATTTAAGTATGAATTTGCTCCTGCTTTCTGCTGATATCAAGCTACCAGGTTTAGGTGACCCAAGCATTCTTGGGAAGTTGTTTTAAACTTCATACTCAGGCACTTCTGTGTGGCAAATGTTAAACCAGCATGGACAGGGGCTGATATATTTTCTACAGGAAAGTCCTTAAGTACTTAAGCCAGAAGTAGAAAAGGCTTTCTCCAAAAATATTCACTGTTGAGATTAAGTGGTATTTCTTGAGGTTCACATTTAAGTCAGAACTATAGCACCAACAATCAGAACAAGCCTCTATAAATTGAACAGACCTAGAAATATATGAGCAAATCTTAGCTTTCATTTAAAATTAGATAAGGAACAAGGACAAAGGAAGCAAAGGCCTCAGTACCTTCAAAATTCCACGGGAATTATGCACCCAACATTGCACTCTGAAATGCCTTACTTAATTTTTTTTTCAGCTTCTTGGGATTAATTTTTTAAGATATTTTGAAAAACTATACCCTTGTTTACAAATCCTACCAGAACTGGTGGGGGCTGCTTGCTTCATACTGGGAGTGCAGCAAAACCTCCAACATCACTCTGCCTGCCTGAGACAAAATCTATGTCTGCTCAAGACCTTTGCAGTCAGGAGAGGTTACTCTGGAGCACAGGAGGCAGCAGAGCTCGCCTGACTGTGCAAAGGACTGATCCTGACTCCAACATCAAAGGGTTCTTGCCACCTCTGTCATCTCCAGGCAACCTGCTGGTTTTGGCAGTGTTGTATTTGTCAGCAGCCACTGCCAGGACTCACGGAGAAATAAAACAAAATATATCATAAGTATGATGGCCCAAAACCCTAAAAGCATTTGGGGACCCTTTCTAGGGACTAAAAAAAAGGAGGTTTAGGGACAAAGGATTACTATTCACTACTTGTTTATATAAAATCGAATCTCATGCAGTTCATACTCATCCATATACAATGGAATGTAATTGCAGGGAGCAACTGTCTCATTTTTTTATGCAGCATGTTTATGTGTGGGTGGATAATGGGAATAGCAATGTGTTGGTTTGGTAATAGAATACTTTGCAGGTATGGCAAAAAAACCTAAAACACAGCAATTACCAAGGTCAGTTTGCTGTTCCTCAGAACAAAGTCTTTATAAACCACCCAGTAAATTAAGAAGAAACCAACAGTGTTTGGCACCTGCATGAATATGTAACAGAGGGACCATTTCAGGAGGGTACTTGTTCAGCATCTGGCAGACAGGGCAGTGATTTGAGATGGGGACACCTGCATGCTACTGAAGTCTTACCGGTTGAAAAAGTTGCAATTTGCTCATGGATGATGTAGGATCATGAAAACTAGCTAATTTTCATAGCAAATAATTTATTGCAATTTATTTGCTCAGTGTCATACAGAGGCTTGCTTGATTGGGAATACTGTGTGGTCTTTTCAGAATCTTAAAATTCATTACCATATTCATTATCTTCTCAAAGAGGGAGAGAGGGTCTTTCCCCTTTTTTTTTCTGAATCAACCATTTTATTTGTAGGGAAAACAAACTAACAGGTTTGAAGGAAGGAGTTTCCACATTCTTTTTAGAAAGTCTATTTATGAGGAAGAAAAAACTACTTTTCAAACTTAAACTTGAAAAAGGACTGTTGCCTAAAACTAGCCATTTTCCTACTTTCTCATGCTAATGTCCTGTTTATAACTGACACCTTTACTGCCTACCCACTATATCAATTTCACTTCCCCAGAGAAAGAAAAACCAGATCCTGTGACTAGTGTACTGGATTGATAATCTAGCCTAATGCTGACAGATAAATGCACTAATTTTCTTCTGTGGTTGGCTCCACATTGCAGAGTAAATCTGCTTCTAACAACTGCCTCAATAGGCTCTGTAACCTGTCCAAGAGATGATGTCAAGTGCTACAAGGGCCTAGGGCTAGTATGGCAGGTAAGAGTTACCACTGGGATAAAGTTACAGGTGAAGTTTTGAATGAGAGGGTTATTTTAAATGAAAGACTGGCTGGAATACAGATTGCTTTTTTAAAAGTTGAAAGAGTAAAGGAATAAAGAGCAACTTATATACTTTTGGGGTCTACATCTTCAGTATGAAAACCAGCATGTTCCTACCAGACACTAGCTAAGGTATTGCAACGTCCAGGAAGCATGGGGAGTTATTACTCTGGGTAGTGGTGCAAGGGGAAAATGATGTGCCTTGCCCTACCTTTGCTGGATTTGGTGGGAGAACAGCAGAGTTCAAACCTCAACAGCATTCACTAGGCACAGGAGGATACTGGTAACTGTTCCCACCTTCTATGTTGCAGGAAGCCTCTGATGCAGGCAGGCACCAGGTCTAACTCGATCTGTGCACTCAGGCACTGATGATTGTGCCTAAGACTCACTGGACATGCAAACTACAGACATTGAAAAGAGAACCAAGGACTTTAAAAAAAAATTCCAATAAGGGGAAAAAAACCAAAGCAAAACAATTCACTTTTTAAAAATGATTTCATGCCAAATATTTGGGTCATTTCTAAGAATTTCAGCAGCAACTGCAGAGCCAGGAAGATCTCAGTGTTGCTTTGCTCTTATTGGTTTTCTTGTTGAATTCCAGGATCACTTCACTGGTTGCTACCAATTTATAGCACTTCGATGTTCATTTATCATTTTGACCAAAAGAGCAACTTTGGTGGACATTTATTGATTCCCTCTTTGGAAAAGATCACAAGCAATAGCTTTTTAAATAAAAAGGGTCTTTGGGTTACATGGATAACCCTGGCACTGAGGGATACGTCTCTTACTCTGCTCTCATGTCTAAAATGTTCAATCAGCTCCCACCCCCCTAACCTGAAACAAAAATAAAACCTCATTTTAATCACATCTTTTTCTCCTGATTTTCACTCCCCACCTCCTGACCTTTCCATGTGAAGAGGATCACGCAGAACATTTCAGCTTTTCTTAGGCTAACTTTTGCTCACTTTGAATAGCACTTATATAGGTCAATAGCATCACTTCCCCTGTCGCCCCCCTCCCCATCACAGAAGAAATACAGGATCTAACCTCTTTAATGCATCAGTTAACAGGATGCCTTTTTGTTTGTTTATGGCACAGGAAGTTTGATATTTGAATGAAACTAAATATTCAGGAGGGAGACTTTATAGACTCTACTTTTTCTTTTCTTCTTTTTTTTTTTTTTTTTTTTTTTTTTTTTTTTTTTTTTTTTTTTTTTTTTTTTTTTTTTTTTTTTTTTTTTTTTTTTTTTTTTTTTTTCATATTTGTACAGCACCAAGCACATCTGGCTCTGAGTAAGGCTCTTTGGGGCTATTTCAATATGACTAACAGTAACAGCAGGAGTTCTCAGACCACAAACTACAAGTGTAACAATGGTGAACCTATTCTCATTACAGAATACTTAGAAAAAATATGCCATATTAATAGTGTGTACTGCAGCATGCACAAAACCCCCTGTATGTTGTAGGAAAACTATAGTTCACTGATTTCATTGCTACAGAAAAACGCCCAAAACAGCCAGTCCTTGAATGAAGCAGGTCACTGGTTTGGTCATATTCTAATATGATATTTTCGTGGTCACAAAGAGATGATAAAATGTCTGTTGGAGGTCACAGAGAGAAACTACTCTTTGACAGCAGCAAAGGTATACATATTTTATGTATTTTCTGAGTTTTTCTATAACTAATACATATTTCTCTTCTCTTTTTTTTTTTTTTTTTTTTTTTTTTTTTTTTTTTTTTTTTTTTTTTTTTTTTTTTTCTTTTTTTTTTTTTTTCCTCTTCTTTTTCTTCTCTGAACATTTCTGAATGCCCCTGTTTCCTGAGCAAAGGAAGCTAAAAGTTTCGGTAACATTTCAGGCTGGCTGTTTATCTTTTAATTGTGTATGACTATTCAGTGAACCCAATCCTGCTCCTGTGGAAGTCTAATGAGAACTTGGGTACTAAATTCCCTGGGAACTGGATGGAGCCTCCAACTACTGACTTTGTAAGGCTTCAGCCATGCAAAACCCTGCTGGCACAAGTAACGCATAAGAGCAAAAATAAAAATTCTGCCTCTTTGAAACGTTTAACCACAGCTCATTTGTTAATACAGTAGTTGAAAGGTGAAAAAACACCCACTGATTTTGAAAAGTATGGAAAAATGTATTGTTTTTTGGACTGCGACGCCTCTAGCTTTGGAAATATTTAGACATAAATCAATTTTGTCCCAAAATAGAGTCCAAATGAAAGAATCGTCAGGAAGTGGAACAAAGTCCTGCATTGTGCTCCATGAAATACTTGTCGGAATGTGTCACTAGAGGGCACTACCACATCGTCCCCAAGGCACCAGAACAAAGGACACGAGTGCCCTGGCTGTTTAACTTGCGCTCTCTGCTTTATGGTTTGAGAAACAAATTTTAATCACATCCCAAAATTATTATTTTTTTTTTTTAATAATAGTGGGACTTCAATAATCGGCCATATTATTAAACAGTCAGTACGCGGAGCCTTCACATCATAAAGTTCTGACTCTTTGGGCTTTGGAGCTCATTAAAAATAGTCTGCACTGAGTTAGCAGTTCTCATCAAAACAATTCAAGGAGGCTGTATTTGGGAATTACGCTGCTGAATTAGCACAACAAATAAGGAATAATATGGGGCATAAGGCAAAGGAAACTTACACTTGGGCCGCTTCCTTTCTTTGTATTCAGTGCTGCTCACAGGCACCCTGCCCAAATGAGGTTGGGGGAAGAGCTGAAACTGGGAATCACAAGGGGGAAGTAGGGAGAGAAATATAAGAGAACTCTGCTTTTCTCTCAAATAAATGCTATTTGCAACAACCTGTGATAATTTCCTAATGGCATTTTTTAAAATAAAGGGAAGGAGCAAAATCATTTCAACGTTTCAAGTTTATGGATTTAAAAAAAAAAAAAATTTTTTTTAAAGTGCTTTCTTTGATGGGTATGCAATGCTTGTTTCACTCAGTGTAGAGGATAAATACAAATGAAGGTTTTCTTTCAATGCTTCTGGCTGAGAGAGAGCACAGAGGTCGCTTTCAAGGTGACTAGATTTTTGTTTGAAAATGGTGAGTTCCCTGTTTCTCAAGAAACTCTGCTTTGTAGTCCATTGCTATGCACCTGAAAACTTCCCACTGACTTCCAGGGGAAATTTGGCTGCTCAGGAATGCGAGATTGGGCTCTGGAATGGCAATCACATACAGAGAACTCAACAATGCACAAAAAATTTAACTCTTCAATGGAACAGTCACAAGTTTAAAGCTATTCATGAATTTATTACCCTGCTTCATATGGAAGACAGCAAGCAATGCGCTTGCTATATCAGAAAATTATAAGGAAAAAAATGGTGGTTTGGGGTTTTTTTTGAAACCATGTGGTTCATCCAAACTTCTACTTTCTCAAGCCTTCATCTGATCTAAATTTGTTTTCTGAATGCTCTTGAAACTTGGCATCTCCTTAGATCACAATCCAACTCCCTTTTACCAGGTAAGAATTCAGTCATTTATAGTTGCAGTTAGGGCCAGGGCCACGATTATGAAAAGATGCACTAAATTCCTGCACTGTGCTTGGAACTCTGCAAGTACTTTGTGACTGAAATGCTATTGCTAAATTTAATTTTAAAATAATTTTAGTAAAATTATTGAAACGGACCTGCTCATGCCATCCATCAGGTGGAATGGTAGCCTGCTAAAATAGTCTCGTTTAAGTGGGGCTGGGAGAAAAGCAGAGATGTGTCCAACTTGGAGGCCTCCTACGTCAGATCACAACAAGCATCAACAGAAGTTGCTCATAAGATGTAGACAAAACGGCACCAGAGCAGGGTGAGTGAGTTGCCTGTGGGGCCAGAATGTCTGAACTCTACCAAGTGCTGCTGAGGAAAACAGCTTCAAGGCCACATGTGATAAATGGGGAGAACGTCCAGCAGCTGAGAGGGGATCCTCTGGCTCATGGGATGAGCACTGAGGTCTATAATATCTCAATTAAAGATTGCTTTTCATTAAATAATAAGAGCCAATAAGAGACCCTTTGGCTATGAAGAAAGTGCAGCTGGGGAAATATTAAAAAAAGAAGCCAAGTCTCAAGGTTTTGACAATTGTATGTTTTCCTATTATGAGTTATGGAAACCTAGCTCTGTGCAGACAAGCCTGTGAAGGGATGAGTGAGCAGAATGCAATGTCTTTCCTAATATAAACAGATTATTTTGCATTATGGCAGATTTAGGAATGTAAAATGTTCATTCTGTAGCTAGTTAAAGGCTTACCATAATTGCTCTACTACTGCTATTGCTACAGGATTCCCTGTCTTGTCCGACTGGTGGATGTTGCTTGGTTTCCAAGCTCTGTTTGCAGGGGTTTCTGGAGAAGGAAAGGAGGAGATCTGAGGACAGATCCTCCATAGCTGGTGCCACAGACATTCTGCAATGTTCAACAGTTCATAACTCACTTAATCCAGGCTGAGAATACGCCTTAGAAACACACAGAATCCAAAACATGAAAGAGAGACTTTGCCTCCTCCCTTTCCAGGTGAGCACTGTTTGGGCAGCACAAAAATATGAGACAGGGAAAAACCTACCCAGACTGAAGTCAACAGCAAAACACATCAGGAGAGTTGGAGTTTCAGCCCAGACAGTACCAGCTGAGCACTGAAAATTGAGTGAATTCCCTTTGCCTGAGCTGCAACTCAGAGGTCTCAAGCCCAGTGACTAAACATTCAGCTGGGGCCAATATGTTTCTGGAATAAGAAACCCAACAACTATTTATTATGTCCAAGCAAGTTACTTTGCAATCCATGGTCAAAACTCCAGCTTCATGCAACCCAAGCATTTTGCATAGAAAGACAGGTACCAATTTAGTTACTAATTCATGGGTCAATAAAAGATCAACCCAAAAAGCAGAATCCAAGCACTCACAAAATTTGGATAAGAATTCTAGTTTGGGCTTGCAAGCAGGCCTGCACGTTCAAATGGATAGTCAAAGACAACCTGGCTTCTTTTGTCAGAGAACCACTTTCTTAACTCTGCCAGCAGCGCTTCAGACTGTCTGACATTTCATGTGGTATCTTTTTTTTTCTTTTTTTTTTTTTTAAACACAGAATTAAAGGGAAAAGAAAAAATCCTTAACTCAATATCTTTAGAGCTTTTGTTTTGGTTTTGCAACTTTTCTGTTTCTGAAAAGAGCACCAAGTAATCTGTTGATGAGAGAAGGAAAAATATATTTAAGTAAGGAAAAACATGCTGCTACAGTAAAACTGTGTCAGATTCCATTAATTCAGTTTTTCATTGTCTGATATTTCCAGGCACAGTGGGCTTTTTGGTAGACCTCTGAGCTCTGTTTTCTAACAGAGGCATAGCACAGGGCCTGTCAGGAAGAGGCAGCGCTCTCATTGTTATACACCTCAAAGAGACAATATAATCCTCATGCCTTCAGAAGGGCCAGGACTGAACCCCAAAACAACAGCCCTGTCTTCCTTTAAAGGATGAGCAAAGCTCAGTCAAAGCCTTGTTAGTGCATGCCTATGAATTATTCCCTCATCGAGTGGCCGATCACACCACATTAATATCGTGGGCACATTCTGCTTTGTTAGCAAAACTGAATTCCACTGCGGCACTAATGAAGGACCAGTCCTCATGTAAGACATGATATCTCCAGGATGTGTCTATTCTGCTATGAAATTATTTCCTTTTGTCAAGAGTATTATGAGATTAATAACTGGAAAATATTTAAACACAACACAACAGGGAAAATGTCTCTCTTTTGGAGAAGTTGCATGAACACACAGTAGCGTAATTCCAATAAAAGCAAATGTATCTAGTCAATATTAAGCATCTGTCCTTGGTCTGTGAGCCAGGGAAGCACTGAGCCTCTTACAAGGCATTCCTACAGAAGTTGGTTCTTTATCTGAAGAGGCTTTGGCAGTCCCTGCTTCTACTCACAGTGTTTTGCAAGGTTCACCTAAGTACCATCACAGTTTACCCACTGGATTAGGTGAAACTGGATCCTTTCCAGCTTGATAGCAAATTTCCTAGGTAGCAAAACCAAGAATAACAACAGGTCCATTGATATTATTTTGGGAGCATCCCATGAGGCTGAGGGCAAGCCAAAAGATGCAGGAAAACAAATCAATTGTGTTGCACTGAATTAAAAGACAGTGACCCACAAAATAAGTTTCCTGGGGCTAACTTCTATTTCAGCCTCAATAATATCCATCTATCTGGAGGAATGTCTCTAAGACTGCATGTCCCTCAATAACATCAGCAATAGTGAAAGAAATTACAAAGACTGCGTGCAGTGAAAAAGTGCTGAATTTAATCTGTATCTCAGAAAAATCTCTACAGTTATTTTAAATTTCAAAAGCAATGCGAATTCCATTCTCAATGCCACAAATGTGAAAGGTGTAACTGGCACCAATCAACACATGCAGTTCTAATGCCCCTTTGCCTGACCGTTTTTGCACAAAATAACCAAGTTCATCCAAACCAAAATTAATTCCAAAACTGACCCAAAGCTTTCTGAAATCAACATGATTTTTTTCACAAATTTCAAAGGGTTTCCACTCTCTTCTGTTAAGTGATTCATTAATCAGTTTTAAAACTGGAAGACTGATTTAGCATGAAGTCAAGGATTTGATAACATGTACACAAAACCCAGTAGGATTTTCTCAAGTCTTCACTGCTGTCCAAGCTCTTCTCACATTTAGGTCAGCAGAAGTCCTAACCCTGAGTGTGTTAAAAAATTCCTCCATGCTGCATAAATTTAGTCACATTAATCCAGTACTGGAAAAAGACTAGACATCTCATACAGGGCCTGATGCTTTGCAATTTGCACAGGAGTAATTTCATATGCTTACCCGTCTTGGTGGGATTATTCCTCTGTGTCCACTTCCACAATATAGAGAATAATTTATAGAAATTCCATATCAAGATGTGTTATCCTTCAAAGGCTGCTTGCATATATTCTTCCTTACCGATTCTATAATATTTCTTGCTGAAATGCTTGCGGTGCATTATATTCCAAGCCACTTCTTTTTCCTTTATTATTATATCATTATGTGAAGTAAAACTCAATAATAATTTTAAATAAGCTTGTGTATTCCACTTCACCAGTACTGACAGACAAAATGTCACATATTGCTTCCTTTTTGCTAAGAAGGTACTATTCTCTCTCAGTTGCATAATCCTAACACAAAGTAGAGAGTATTTGAGGGTTTGTTTAATTTTATTCAGTTTCATTATACTGCTACAAGTGGTGCTGACAGCAAAACCACTTGCTTGCCTAAAATAAAATGAAACATAAAGGATTTCTTTACTTGCATATGGAAAGTTGTGCAGGCTGCCTTACTGCATTTTTTAGTTTTTCAGAAGTAATCTCACTATCTCAGATTTCACTCCATTTCTACCAACTGAACAACAAGCTTGTAGAATTTTTGCATACAATATTTTTAATTTTCATGTGATAGCAAACAGTTCTCTCTCCTGTTCATTACTGATTTTATGATGGGCAAATTCTACCTCAAAGATTAATTTGTCTGCCTTCACCTTAGTAATAGTCTACAGGAATTCAACAAGCAGAATTTAGTTCCAGCTTGTCCAGGACTTAGATGAATTTGAGAAGTCTGCCATTTTTAAAGGAAAATTGTAGATGAGGGAAATAATCAGAAGAAATCATTTCAAACTTTTATGGTTATAATTAAAGAAAGAGATGCTCAACTATTTATCATTTAGAAGGAATGTTTACTTCAGTAGTTGCCGTAGCCCTGTCTCTTCCCTGAGAATGCTAATGTCACTTCTGCCACCTCACCAGTCAAATAGGAGAAGATCAGCATACTGCCATGGAGAGGACAGTATGTAAGTAATTTTTAAGATGTCATGCATGCAGGTCCAGCTGCTCAGCCACCATGGTTGTTAGCATTTGGCCCCTTGCCATCAGCTGACAGCCAAGCAGAAAATAAACCATAAGGGTTAAATCATATCTGCTTATAGACCAAACTTGCTAGCCCAAGGCATACTGCAGTGGTGGCCAAGAAACGCAGGAGCACAGGGAATCAACCTTTTACCATTCACACTCGCAGTAGGAAAATGGCAAGACGATCGTGAGGTAATTCCTTTTAACTAGCTGTCCCATAAATTTCTCATGAAACCCAGAATAGTTCTTTTGCAGTGCCATGTTCTTGTCATTTATTTGGACTGTGGTAGAATTTATAATTTTTATTAAAATATGAATTGCATAGATAAAATCAGTCAATTCATCAGCTCTCTTTTGGCAAAAACTCACTCTCTTCGTCTCAAATGTTAGTTTTTGCAAAGATAGAAATTGGGCTAGTAATAATAACACATACACATATTATACATGTTACTTCCTGCATAGATTGCCTGGGTTTACATATTTATTTGCTACTCAGTTAATTTTTTATGTGGCACTTGAAAATCCTAACTAAATACTTCAAGGAGCATAGATCATCTGGAGAACTTTCCAGCTCCTGACTAGACAGCTGTGGGCTTTGGTGCCACAGAAAGGTCTGTGGAAACATTAGTAGTCAGGAGACTTTAGCCCCCCTCTGCAACTGATTTTGTATGCTGTACACAGGAAACCCTCAGAACTAATAACAACCAGTGGGTGTTCACCTTATCAGAAAGCATCTGATCACAAAGATCTTAGCACTCTCTTCTACCCCTCCCACAGATTCAGAACATAACCCAAAGCACTGCTATGATTTTTATTACTATTTTGCAAGAAGATGCAAAAAAAAAAAAAAGGCAACATAAATTCAAATGCCCAAATGAACCCCAGCAGTTCAGAACTACAGGAGAAAGATGTTTCTTGACCAGGCTACTCTACTCTTTCAGATACTCAATTATATAAGACTATTAAATAGATAAAGAACATTCAGTTCACAATCACAGTCCCAGGTAACAATGGAAGGACTAGTAATACAGACATCTGATATCAAGAAAGGTACACACAGGTAACAAGAAGATGTGCTCTTGTGCTTACATGTCCCATTCATCACTTATTGAAGAACACGCACAGGAGATCACATCGGCTTCTCGTTAACATCGGGAACCAATGAGCTCTCTGAGCCTCACCCTGTCCTCTGCCTCTGCCACACAGCAAGGCAGACAGGCACGAATGCAAACTGGTTGTGGATTTTTAAAGCTGAGCAGCAAGTTGCTGCTGTGTGGCTTGGAAATGGGTCTGACTTAATGCTGCAGTAATTGGAAATTCCATAAATGAGGGAAGTCGCTTCTTTCTCTGCACAACCAGCTCTTTCCTCACACCTGAAGGGAGTGATGAAAGAGAGGCTGTTTTCTTCCTAGCACAATTTAATTTAAACACAGTTTCTTCCAGAGAACCATAATCATTCAGGTGACACCCTCCTTGTCAAAAGAGAAAGGGAGTCCAGATGACTCCAGGAACCAGTGAAATCAGAAAAGCTGCAGAGTGGGCAGTGGCAATGAGTGCTGTAGTGACAGCCAACTATGCCCAACTAGTGGTAAAGGATGAAGAGATCCCATAGGACCAAACAGAGAGGCTGCAGGGGACTTGGTTGAAAGAACACACATGGTAATGCTAAACCAGTTCAGGAAAACATATTCATTTGTTGTTCAAAAGTACACACCACAGTAAATATGAAGCACTATTACTGTAACTGTAAATTAATGTCCCTTTGCTTTATTTCACTATTAGAATATCTAAACCCTTGTAGTCCCAAATAATTCAGAGGATAAGGTATAATTAAAACTTAATTGATAGATTAGGGATATTTTTGAAGTCATAAGATGTGACAGATATTACTGAATTAAAGACAACAACACTCAGGCTCTTGGGAAACCTGTTTTCTAAGTATCCACAAGATCCAGATTCACTGGGACATAAGAGAGTAATATGTACAAGAAACAGAGCTGTATTAAATCCTCACATCTGTGACAGGTGGAGATTGCGAGAGGAATGCTCTTATAAATAAAAGGGCCCCATGTTGTTAAGCTTCTCTCCTCACTCCAGGCCAGGTAAATCTCACAGGAGAAATTTGTGTTCTGAAAGGGCTGGAGATTATATGAAGAACCAGAGAACGTGCAAAAGCTACACTGACCCAAGAAGACACAGGGGCAGCAAACACCACTAATGTTTCTGTGGAGGCAAAGCCGAAGGTAACTTTTCATTCTCATTATAATTGAGTGGGATCATTTCATATAAACTTGGGATGTTCACATACAAAGAGGTTGTTGCACGACCTCTGATTCATGGTAACTGTCCGTGCATGTGCTCTAAGCTGGCAGCTCAGGTAACTGGAATTAGCTAATTCCTCTCTTTTATTCAGAGCAGAAGGCTAAGCCAACATGAATTACTTCACATTTTCAGGAGCTAAAAGCATGCATGTAAAATTGTGGTAGATCAGCTGATGTGCTGGAAATGTTTACCACATATAAACTTTCACTTGTGTTTATGTTTCGGGTTCCTCTTTAATAGTGACCGGGGCACATCTCTTATATTTGCATCTTTACACCTGTTCAAAAGGAGTCCTTGACACAAATACTGGGAAGGAACAATCATGGCTGGTAGATTCTAGGACTTTTTTTTCATCTACAGAACAGACACAAGACAGGATGCCTGGCCTTTTAAGCAAAGGTGAATGACTGCATACTCTGTTGGTGCTGTCACCTGGGGTGCTCATCATCTGGGCTTCTCCCTGGTTGTGCTCAGCTCTGCTTCACTGAGGAGTTTGTATTCTGCACTCACTGGGTTGATCAAACTTCAGCTAACCGTGTCAGACCAACTCCCCGCTTCTCATCAGCTTCTCCTATTCCACTAAGTAAGATACTTCAGTGCTGCTTCAGTTCAAACTGATTTCCAGTAGCAATTACACAGCAATTACACTTTGCTGGTCACCACCAGCCAATGCTGTCTTTGATTGGTATCTGACAGACATTGGATGTGAGAGGTTGTTCTGTGCTCCAGCTTGGGAGGTGCATCCTACCAGCAGGACTCTGCCACCACTTAAAGTTTGTTAGCTTTGAATCATCAGAATAATATTGCTCCATGAAGCAATTTCTAAAAACAGAAGTTCAAATTTAAGCATATGCTTCCCAGGATGACATTATCATTCAAATATAGCTTCTTTGTGATATTTTTCAGTTGTGAATCTGAATTTACTGTCTAAAACTGAGGAAACTGAGACAAGAAAGAAGCAGCCTGTTTCACCAATGGTGTGTGGAAGGACAGAAAAAAAATACAGAAACAGAAAGATCAAATCTTACCCTTTTACATTCTGACAACTCCTGCCTATGTACCAGCAAAATAAATACCTAAAATTATTTGCAACTCACTTGCATGTGGCCCTAAGTGAATAAATAGATCATAGAGAACCTTAAAGGTTCTTACAAATGCATTCACTTTTTTTCCCTACCCAGAATTATCTATGAATTTGAGTTGCGACTTGTTCTTTCCAATGCCTAAAGAAACATTCAAATGATTCTCTTCTAGCATCTACGTACTATAAAGAAAGATTTTCATCATATCATCAGTTTAAAATCAAACCTAGAAAGACAGAACCCCAGGGGTTCACTGATCTTTTAGCTCTTTAAAATTTGTGGGCAAATTCACACAATTATATGACAATGCCTTAATATAATATAAAACGTAGCTTGAAGAAACCTTAAAATAAACCGAACTTGACTGTGTTGGTGAGCTATTGTGATAAAAAATTAACATGTTTGGGGAAGTCTGATTTGCATTACACAGTGCCTGTAATCAAATTACCTCTAAATGTTATGCCATGTCACACTGTGTTTGAGATGTTGCTGTCAAAAACGCATACATACGCTTTGCAGTTTGACTCAACCTGGCTGCCTTTTAAGCGATCATGTATGCCTCTGAGCCACTGCAGCCAAACGGTGGTAAAATACAGAGGCTGGCAATTCAATTTCATTCAACCTTTCAAGAAGGAAAGAGCAGATAAGCTTTGCTTGTTCGTGTCAATGATAATATTCAGCGCGGCCTAAATCTAATTCAATAGGTTCGCTCCCGCTCTCTTGTCACATTGTCATTTCCGAACCAGGCCCCCGCCGCCCCCTCCCCGCTTGGGTTGCAGCAAAACTTTCTGAAGTGCTTAGCCCGCAGCCACGGCTGCCTTCCCAGTGGATGCTCCGTGGGTCATTCCCAGCCCTGGGGTTTGTGCACAGGGCCAGGCAGCTCAGGTGGCGGCTGCCGGACCCCGTGTCCGCTGACCTCATTGCAGCCGCAGATGTTTACTGTAGTTTGGGCGATCTGCAGAAAGCAGAGCAGTAAAGTAGGCCAGCTTGCGGGAAGGCTGTTACCCACAATTCATGGAAAAATGCCGGATAGTTCCCACTAGGTTGTGGTCGGCTAGGAAACGGCAACTTATTAATCTTGTGTCAGAGGGCCAGCTGCAAGCCTGGCAGTTACCATATTTCACCACCAACTCCGTGTCTGGACAGCCATTGTCTTTTTTTATGAAAAACTCCACAAATCAGCTGCTATTTTCCCCCCTCTACGTGCAGAAACGGTGCTCAGGGGCTGAGGTGGCTCTGGCGCATCATCCACACGGCGGTCAGGTTTGCTAATTCAGAGCGACTGCTTAGTTTCCAACTTTAATGATATTCCCTCAGCATATCACTATGGTTGCCTGGCGACCGGATTTCAGCTAGGCCTCTCATTTGATTCCCACACATCAGACCCTGAAAAGCACTTTTTTTCCTCCCTCAGCTTTTGATTCCGGCTCCTCTGAAACCCTTCCCCCTGCGGTGTCGGTATGGGTGGGCAGCGCGGTGGCAGAACAAGGCCAGGGGTGACGGGAGGCCTGGAGGCTCCTGGTCACACATCAAGGCCTGGAAACAAAGCCGCCAGGAGCCCTTCCTGACAAACACAAATTCCCTTCAGAAAAAGCAAATTTGGTCTTCCCTTCGTAGTGTGGGTGTCATTTTAAGACTTTCTTTAGACACTTTACTAAATCTGACGCTTTCCATTGTTTTTTGGGCCGTTTCTCACAAAAGGCTTCCTATTATCAACAAGTTGCTATTGGAGTAAGCAAACAGCTTGTGAAGGCCTGAAATAATCTAATAAGCAACGGGCTTGCGTGCTTTATGTACCCACATCTTTACAGGATACAGAGTTTGTTTGGATAAATAATTTTCCACTTTTTGCTCAGTTTCAATTAAAGTACCCTTTTGAAATTAATGGTTTTGCTTAGCTCTGCCCCTGCTCCCTTCCATACACAGAAACTCACTCCACCCAGTATAGCACAGCCATAGATACATTTTTCTTAAACTGCTCTGGCCCAAATAAAAGAATTTTTAAAATATTCTGTTTCTTGGTGCAATTACAGGTCTAATCAATAAGATGGGTACAAGGACTACACTGACTTTCTTATTCTTCTCTTGGCTACGACTGAAAGTCTTCACAAAGTTAAAGGATTGACTTCACTTGAAGTCAGATCAGCTTACACCAGCTTAAGGTTTAGTCTTGAATCTTTAATGCATCCTGGCAAAAAAAAATATTGTTAGCTATAAACAAATGTTTATTAAAAAGTTCTATAAACAAAATAGAGAATTATTTAGGTAACTAAAAAAATATCATGCTGAAGTAACTTGTATCAGATGGTGAATCACCAGGTATAAAATACTTAAATAATTTTCAAAGATTATTGTTGAGGAAAAGGCAGCAGTCTGGATGATTTACTAAGGGTTTCATATGAGCACCACAGAAATAGTTTAAATACAATATTCTGCTTCTTGTTTGCATGGATTTCACATCGTTCCCTGTACAGTGTGCTGATGGATATGAAAATCCATAGTTATTTGTGCTAAACTACTACTCAACACCTACTGCTGAGCACAGTCACACCAAAATTAATGTCAATGTATCAACAGTAGGAGTAGATCAAACCTTGTTAGCCTATACAGACCTGAATTGTCTCATCTTTTGTAGCGATTACAAAATTGTTGTTTAGAGATCCTCAAAAATTCCTAACTCTTCAAGTTATTTTGTTACAGGAGAACCTTAGTTCATTAGTTTTTTTAAGAAGCTCATAGTCCTTATGCTTCAAGAAAATGGGGATTTTTGTTCAAAAAGCTCCAGACAGCTGAGAGTTCCTTATGCTTAGAGGTTTTGGGCTTGAGATTTCTTGATTTTTCATAAAGCTTCCACACTGAAGGGAGGGACATGCAGTTTCACTGTATATTATTTGTCTGTCCTGACTATCCACAATGAGAGACATTCAGCTTGGACTTTTCTCAATCACAACCCAGGATAAGAGTGCACTGGGCATGGAGCATCCAAAGACCAACTCAGACTAGAGCTCTCAGTTACGATATGCAGTACCATTTGAGTATTGCATGGTGAAATAATAATAATAAAAAAAAGTAGTACAACCCTGATATGAAACCATGTTAGTTTTCCAAACAAGAATGATGCTGTGGGATTTCACAGTATGAAGCTTCTCTCCCTCCCTCTGTCCACAGCTGGTCCCCCACTTGTCAGTAATGTGATCTCACGACAACGTGGGGAGGACTTCTTGAATTATTATCTCAAAAGGGACTGTTGTTCCATGGTCCAGACTGAAGAGCAGAGCAAATTAAACCTCCTCTGCACCACTGCAGTAGAAGCACCTCATCATCGCTTTACACTCTATCCCGGGCCTCCCAATCCTCATGGAACATAGTGCTGTCTCCTACAGTCCAGCCAGTGTCCTAAGAACATTAGGGTGACCTGATACCTCATATGTTTTGCACTACCTGTTACAATAGTATGCTATGCCATTTATTGCTTGTTACATCCTCATTTGAGGTTCTCAGCTGAGAAGAAGTTCAGTTCCAGAAATGGGACTTGCAATTGGAAGTAGTCACATCTTAGAAAATCTACTGAGACCAGAGGTCACCAACTAGGGCATGTGGGATATACATTGCTAGACCTCCAAAGCCATGCAGAAAAGTTTTAAAGGTTAGTAATTTATTTACACTCTGTGTGTCAAATTAATCTTCCAAGGAGTTGTAGACCTATGAGACAAGGAGTTTACTTCGTGGCAGACAGTGCTGCTCATGAGAGTTATCATGGCTGAATGCTAACTCCCATGGGACAGAAGATACATTCCGGTGCAGGACTAAATTATTTTGCAGGTCTACACTGAGACAAATTGTGCTTAGTTACATTAATAACAACAATAGCAGGGAAGTGTCCTCATTTTCAAACTAGTGGGAAGAAGAATTTTGCCCACTGCACAGCATTTCACAGGAAGTGAAACTAAAAAAAGGCAGCATACTGGAACACTTCAAAATACATTTAAACTACTCAAGTTCTAATTAAATGTACCTCAAATGCACCTTTGGAAATGCATGCTCGCATGAACACAGAAAGGGTTTAGATGTTTAGTCCCTGTTACTATTTCAAATTTCTTCATTGGAGGAACAGTTGACTGATTTTGTGTTAGAGCTCAAAGCAGGACTTCCAACCTGTCCCTCTCTCCCCTGACATAGAGCAGATATCACACCTATATCCTTTACTCAGCAACAACTAAGTCTTCACAAGTTAAGAGATTTAAGTTTTTTTTTTTAATCAATCATTTTCAATAACTGTTATCATTGCAGATCCACTACCTGCTGCAACATTTCTCACTTGCTTATTAAGTTGTTAAGGAAGTCATTTTGTACAGTACACTCCTGACACGTTAAAAAAGAGTGTTTTCAGATTAGTGTTCAAGTTTCATTTTTCTTTTCCCTGAAAGTTTTAATTAATACATTAAACACATTGTAGCTGTGCAGATGGGTAAAGGAGATATCTATTTATACATTCTATTGATTCAGTATTCAAATGTTTAGTAGCATTATGCTATACATGCAAAAAGAACACGATGCCCTTTGAGAATTGCTTCCATATTGTTGAGTCTAAATTGAAATACACACACATACAAATCCCATCTGCAATACTGGGATGTATACCACATTAAATTATGCTCCCACATCCACTGGAAGTATTTTCAAGAATGAAAGGTAAATGTTCAATACTGCTTTGCTGCTGGAAGGCAGGCTCTTGGTGCACTTTGTAAATAGGGTTGCCCTCTAGTTATCTCACATCCCTCTAGCTCTGGGCAGAACACCCAAAACAGAGAAATTTGCCAAAAAGTACTTTATCTGAAAGCTTTACACTCTCCTATTGCGAAAAACTAAGACTTTAGATAAATTTAATTTTTTTTGTTGTTGTTCTTTTGTGGTAAGACATTATAGTTCTGACTCTGGGTTTTCACTCCAGGTCAGAAAATTGGTATGGAAACATACTGGGGACTGTGATAATAGACTCTGGATTTTTCCTATCTCTTATTTAATTTTATGATTTCCAGTGAACACTGGGGACTGGATTCGATAACCCGGGGAAGTTCTATTTTCTGTGATCTGAAATGCAGGGAACGTGGCTGCAGTCAAAAAGGATAAGAGACTTCATGAGTATAAAGAATTATTACTTTCATTCTCTACCCATGGAATACTTTAGTTGTCTAAAAAGCCTCATAACTATAAAAAAAAGGTGATAAGTATTTTATTTTTAACAAGAATATGATCAGAATTTTAATACAGAAACAGACATCATCAGCTTCAGAGTTGCTCCCTCAAAAATAAAGAAAAGTAGTTCTGGGCATACTATCTATATATAAGCGTGTGTTGCTATTCATGGTACATTTAGACTCCCAGATTTTAGTAAAAAACTTTTGTGTTGATTGAGCAATAGGAAATAAAACTGACCAAATATGGAAGGTGCACTGCATGCCCGGAATCAGGCAGTCAAAGGGAAGGGAGTGGAGAAGTAGTACATCCTGTTTCTTGCCTCAGAATTCTTGTGTTCTAGTAAGCAAGATAGGTTAAGAAATTCTTTGCCTAAAATATGACTTTGATGTGATTCGTTATAGGTCATAAAAAGTTTGGCCCATTTTCCACTGATTTGAAATCCAACCAATAATGAATCAGAAGCAGAACCAAGAATAGATCTAAGGAGTTCTGAATCACAGACCACCTCTTTCTCAAAACACCCACTCCCTCCCAATCAGACAGACGTCCCTTGTTTCTAAATAAATGCATTTAGTTACAAAATGGATTTATTTATTTTTAGCAAAAATTGCTCATAGTGACAAAATTGTCCATTCAGTTAATGACAAAATACATTCTGTTGCATAAGTTTTGCACTCGTGCATAAAATTGCCTCTCTTATCATAATTAACGTATAGATTGAAATTATAAGACATCTAAAGTTGCTGATGTGCCACTGAACACCCCCGTTCCTTTTCTCCACTTTTCTCTCATCCTTTTAGAACACGACAGAATATCTAAATACTACAGAAAGTCACATGCACACAGAGAAATTGCACTGGTATCACTTCAAAATGCAAAAACCAGTTGCCCACATGAGCCCAGTACAACTCTGTCACCCTCCTGTGGTAGAACCAGCTGTGATAGTTACACACACACCTGAGCTCACAGAGCTTTACCTTTTAGTTCAGACCATTGAGGGGCTTGCATATCTGGAGCACAGAGCTCCTGGGTATGAGCCTCGGCATTGCCAACCCCCACCAGAGCATCTGTGTTATGCAAGCAGATGAAGAAAAAAATCCTGAAATGGTTCCTGTTCCTTAGAGCACCACAGATACCTCAAGTCAGAAATCTTTCATCTGAACGTGTTGTTAAATTAAGATCTCTGACTGAGGCACAGAATTGAAATGAAGATAAAATTATCTCACTGTGATTTAATTATCTCAATTATCTGAGTGGAATAGTGCACTGACTTCTACGATGCAGAACCGCCTCTGATGAACAATCTACACTCAGGAAAATAAATAGCAAGTCAAATCACAGCATAAAATTTAAAAATAAACTAATCCCAGGGATAAAAGGCACTTTAATTTCCTGTCCTCCATTCTTCCCTTTTCACTTGCATCTCTAGATGCAAGAAAGGAAAACGTCTTACCTTAGCAGAAGCTTAAAGTTCTGCTCTAGATAATATATACATATTTAAAGTACAACCTTACTGTAAAAGAAACCCCATGGAAAAGAAACCCCCTTCATAACTGCCGGTTACAAGGGTTTGGAGTGTCTGGGAAAATTTTGAATGAACCTCCAGACATACAGAAACCTCCTCACTGCCTCTGTTCTTTTCTGAAATGTTTCCAAAAGAAAATAATCTTTATACTTCACAGACAACCTGAAAATATGTTTGTCACTGACAAAAGACTCCCCCACGCATCTTTTTTTTCTTTTTTCCTTTTCTTTTTTTTGTGGCAAGCATTGAGTCATGAAAAGAGAAAATTACTTGCCTCAAATTTGTGCCAGAGCCCGGCCAGAGACCTCTGTTCATTCTCCAATACTGTGTTTTAGCCATGAGACTGTCCCTTTTCCTGTCACTCATTAAAAGATTGGAATGTGCTTATAGTCAAAATTCTCCCAGTCAAGGGCAAATACATGAAAAAAAAGAAAAAGAAAAAGAAAGATACACAAATGTTTTCTTTTTAACATCATTATATTAGGTGCATTAGAGAAATGAAGGATAGGTTTGAAAACAAAGGTGAAAGACAATTGATGTTAGCAGCAAAAGCTGAATTGATGCAATAGGTCTGTGGACATTTTCTGATTTAACATATTTTCATGTAAGCAAGAGGTTTCCAGAGCCTGCTGTAATTCCTAGTGACTGCTCTGTCACTCTATGATATGAATGAATGCTAAAAATACCACACATTTTATACTGTGGCTACTCAGGATGGATTTCATTCAGCCTGGGTTTGTGATAATTCCTCTTACGCCTTCACAGCACCGACACAGAGGAACTGTAACAATGGTCTATTTTTGTGTAGTGTGGATCTAGAATGCAGATTAAATCCGTTTAATACACAGCCTAGTCTTGATCTCCTTAGATAAAGACTTGCCCTAAGACAATGAAATTTCATCTGACACAACTTGGCCAAAACCATTTAATTACAAAAGAAGACAAACCATGGTAGAGTGCCAGAATATAGCCATGAGGAGAAGAACTTTCCCAGTAAAGGGTATCTTATCAAAGAAGCAAAACTTATACTTTGAAAGCAGACCATGAGCAAACAAAAACTTGAGTCAACATATTTCTTAGGGAATGTTTATCCTTTATGCCAAAATCCACCTCAACAGATGTCTGGTCCCCTTGAAAGCTTTTGGTTAAAACCAATCTCTGAGCCAAGGCTCCCTATTATTTAGTAAACAATTTAATCTGGAAGAAAGGAATAGGAAACAATACATATTAGGATAAAATTGGTCCATTAATTACACATAACAAAATTTGCTGTTATCTCTTACACAATGTGTACATGGTCACAGGGAGGCTGGCAATGCTTCAACCAGACAAAATCCCTAAATGAGCAGAGATTGCTACAGGCAGAAGAGAGATGTTATGCAGAAGGGAGTTGCCCCTAAGTCACTGCACATCAGACACAAGTTCACAGACTGTAAAATGTAGGATTTGGTCAAGTGAAGGCACAGGGCCAGTGGGGAGTCTACTTTATGGATCCTAATTACACTCCCTGGTAGGACCTCAGGAGCTACTGCAGCTTCAGAAAGACTGCCTGGACTCAACTTCTACATGTTATGGATAATATATTGCCAGATGAGCATGCAAAAGTAGTCCCAACACAGAAGCTGGGGGTGACTCAAGATTCAGTAGGAGGACTGTGTGTTAGCCCTCAGCAGAAACAAGCCTGTTGGCACAAGTCAGTCATGCCCAAGGTCAGCATCACTTCCCAAACTGACGTCAGCATGATGCTTATAGGAGATAGACACTCAGGAGCATCCTTGTCAGTGAAATAATTAATTGCTTTCTTGTGAAAATCCTGAAGTTGAGGGGGTTTAGTTTTTGTTTTGGTGATACTGGGATTTTATTTGTTTGTTTGTTTGTTTGTTTGGTGGGGAGTTAGATTTTGCTTTGTTGGTGGTGGTTTTTGGTTTCATTTGTTTGTTTGGATATTTTTGTTTTGTTTGTTTGTTTAGTTGGGGTTTTTTTTTAAGGGGGTGTGCTTCACAAATAAAAGAAATATGAATGACTGCTCTAGAGAGTTTGCTGCAGCTCATAAGGACAGTAAGTAGACTTTGAAACTGCATACTGCCTCCTTATTCCACAAAAAGCAGAGCAAAGATGGTGGAACTACTCAAGGCAGCACTAAAGTATGGACATTTTAGGAATATAAGTCATCTCCTTTTAGGCTTATGCACTTTCTAGAAACAAGACCACATTAAATCTCTTCAGTGGATCAAACCTGAAATACAAAATGAGACATGAACGTGGCTGAGTATACAACTGAAAACTGCAGAAAGTCACTTGGTGCAGAAGTTAGGCAGAAAAGTTTGAAGCTGCTCTGCTCCAGTGGCTGAGACAAGTGATTACATTTATAAGAAGGAATTATCTACCTTATTAAAACTTTGCAAGCTTCTGTTGTCTGTGGATCATCTGACTGGTACTCAGCAAATAGTGCTGAGGTTTTCTTTTCCCTGCTTTGTAAATAATGAATGAATAAGAACTTACTATGAAGTGCCAGTTTAATTTTAAGGGGCATTACCAGAGGCTTGGTAATACTAGAGTCTGAGAGGGTTTTTTAGCTAAAGCCTTGCACACCCATTTGGCACCAGGCTTATATTCTAGAATTTTTTGTCTAAGTTTAACATGTTTTAACTACTGATTTACCTTGTGTGGTGCTGTAGAATTCAACAGGAGTTCTGCCACTAATTTAAAGAGAAATAAGGCTGGGTAGACAAACACTACATAGCTACTGTTAAAATTATATCAAAAAATATAAAATAAAAAAATACTTGTTATCTTAGTTAATGATATTTATGTTTATAATAACTAGCCTTTAGAAAACAAATACCAGAATGACCGTTAGAAGAACAAATTCTCTACAAAGTAAGTTAAAAAAAAAATTAATTTACATTTTAAACAATCGAAAAAGCTTTGTGCACTGGAATATTGAAACTGAACAGTTGCATGGGCACAGTCCCTCTCTCTTTTAAAGTAAATGGGTAACTACTGATTTCAAAATTAGTATCTAAATGCCTTAGGGCAGCAAGAAAACCAAATGCCCTGATTTATGATGACTGAAAGCATAATCCACAGTGTTGTATCTAATCCATGTACATATTCCTACAGCCTCCACCTCCACCAGCTTGGTTTTGTGTGCACCAAGCATCAATCCCCCAGTTTGTCTGGGTTGCTTCCAAATGCCCAGAGCGCAAACAACCCGAGAGCGCAGGCCCCGCGCTGTGACAATGCACTCTTGTCACAGGAGCTGCCACAGACCCTTAACTTCGCACTGGCAGGTCTGTCTGCAGCGTGGCCCGTTCCCTTGGCTGTCCCCGGGCCGCTCTACCTCGGGATGCCGATGGACTGATGTAAGCATTTGAAATGAGCTTGCCTGGGAGTGCCTAGATTAGCTGTGTTGCCAGGCTCTAGCCACTCTAACCCCCTTTTCCACTTCAGTGGGCTGAGCTTTTGACACTCTGAAAAGCGCCATTTAAAATTAATTAAAGCTCCTTATTTTGTACCAAATCTCACCGCTACCAACTCTGTTTATTATGTTTTATGCAGGGTGGGGGGTACCAGTCAGCAAGGTGTTCTGGGCTGGGCTACCAATACTCATGGATGAGGAAACATTTGCAAGGCAAACACGATGTGAACGGTGTTTCCACAAATCACGTCCAGATTACTGGACTCCTCTGGTGGAATCCACATGTCACACTGTGAGGCAAGGCAAACTTTCTGGCAACAGCTCTTTATGGAGATTTACTCCATTATTTTTATTCCTGCGCACAACATTGCAAAGTTTTACTTGTGATTTTTACCAAGTAATTTTGTAAAAATAATTTGCTGTGAACCGCCACAAAGTAGGTTAACACACGTATGATCAGGTCAACTATTTTCCAGTCTGTATGCTACAACTACTTTATGAATATTTTTTAAAAGCTGGAGGCAAATATTGTCTTTTGGTTTTCTTTTCTGGAAGACCTTCTGCCCATCTGATAAAAACCAATAAAAGAACCTAAAGATTATTTTACTGCATCTTTGAACTGTCACCTACGAGATAGCGCAATGCAGTCATGTAAATCTGTGCATACAAAATTTTATTAGATGGCTGCTCATTGTGAAGGAGATCACAACAGTGAACTAATCCAGCACATGAAGTGTTCTTCAACACTTCATATTTGGCAAACATCAAATTTCTGAACTATCCACCAAAATGTAAATGGCATACTTGATATTCAAACTAACAGCAGGTTGTCCCATACAAAATAGTGTTCTTTAAACGTTAGGCATTGATTGTATAGCACTCGGTGCTTCTGTGGTATTTTTAAATATGATGTTGACAAACACTGAGGAAGAACAAAAATGTAACACAAAAGGTGCAAAGTAAAATGATATAAAAGCAACAGTTAGAAGCAACCTTTGCATTCAGAGTGCAGGGACATGAAACCTGATGTAGCTGCTGTATTCATGATCCAGCGAGCTCAGAGGATGCCCAGCTAGTCAAAACAATTAGTCTGACACATCATTACTCATACTGGAACAGCTTCACTTTACATTGCTTTAGACAGGGCAGTAGCATAATAGGCTCTTCAGAGTTTTACAGCAAAAAAAATCTCTTGGATTCAAAACCACTTACAATTCTGTGAAATTCTCCTTTCCGAGCAAAACTAAAAAGAAAGGAATTTTTAGATGGAATTTGAGTTATACACGGACGTGACTGCAGAAGTATAAACATTAGCAATTGTTGGGGATTTCTGAAAGCTGTACTTTTGTAGATCCTGCTTTTTCAGTTACTCACAAACAACAATTTATCTACTAGATAAAACGTGTCAGAATCTAGCCCTAAACCTAATACATCTCAACACTTTTGCTGCACAGTCTCAGTTTAATTCCACTATGTGCTTATGCCAACTGCCTATTGGTGGAATAGAAAAGGGAAGGGAAAAAAAACCCCAGTACTAGAGACAGAATTATTTCTTCTTGGCAATCACTTGTGCAAATTAGGAAAGCTTTCCTACAAGAGGAAAACTAAACATCTGTAAACATATTTATATCTGCAAATATCTATAGTGCTTACATAAAATAGGTTAATATCCTTTCATTTAAGACTTAGAGGATTCTTCTCTGCTCCTAAACATCCCAACTTGTACAAGCACCCTTACACTGGGTTAAACCCACTTCATTGCTCTGCCTCTTGTGCAGGCATTTGTACCTGTGCTGAGAGAGTATAAAATGCCTTCAAATCAAAGAGCACAGTTTTATGTACCAGCACCAATATAAACTAATAGCAACACAAGACACTAGGCAGGAAAGAACCAGGCACTGAACACTATTGTCCCATAAGAAAGAGTATCCAGAACACAAATGCAGCTACAAGTTCCTTTTTTAACCAGGAAGAGTCTTCCCATACTTCTCTCAGAGAGCTGCATCAGGTTAAGGACAAATATTTATACATTAAATACACAAGGGCAAAGAATTCCGAGACGTCTCAGTGAAGATTAACAAGAGATCAAAAGCACTGGCACAGTAAAACCTGAGACCTCAAGTCAATTCCATTGCAAATCCAAATGATTAAGGTAAATAAATTGCAAACAAAATGTCTCTGCATTGTTTCCTAGTCTCCCACGGACCCTACTGCCAGCATCTCCTCCGAGCCCTGTGCTGCCTACTGTTGGGACATCAACAAACTAACTTGGGAGTGGCTCTCCAATTAAAATCTCTCTCACTCTCCAATATCCTGATTATTTTTAATCTGGCAAGGTCAGTGTCTGAGGATGCTGCCTTCTCACCCACAACACACTTTCATAAACTGCCATGCCAACAGGATCGAGGGAAAAGCCTGAATCAGGAATAGCTGGCCAAGTTTTGTGAGCTGGCACTGCTCTGAGAAAAAAGCTCTTTGCCCAATACCTTCGATTACACAGAAACTTTCACAGTGTATGAAACCCAAAGTCCAGCCAACCTTGTGCCTTGTCCAAGAGTTATGCTGATTTTTATTTTATATATATATATAGTTTACATATATTTAACATATAGTCTTATGCAAAGTGAGGCATGTTCTCTGGCACTTATGTAAGGAGTCCACAATTATTTTTGGAAATGTGCAACTGTTGGAGCCCACTGCTTGCTCTGTGAGCATTTATGCTGATAGAGTTCATCTACAAATGTGCTTGTGGGGACTGAAAATAAAGTGGAAGTAAACAAATTTTGAAAACTGACCTGGAAATGCCACCTTAGATCCTTAAATCCAGTTTCCTGCTATTATTGCAGAAATCTCTTATATAAACCAGTCAAGACGCATTTAAAAATACGTATTAGCCCATTTTCCCCATGGGGAAAAGTTTTTCTGATGATGAGAGTCCTATCATGTTAAGGCTGACCAATCATGGCCAATTCCTGCTAAATTCTTCTCATGGCATTACTAGTTCTTCACTACCCTTCCATTTTGCTTATCTTTCTGATAAGACAGAAAATGTCCCGAGAGAGAGAGAAAACAATTAATTAAAAAAGAAGTTATAAAATATTATAGATTAATTTTGGACTAATATTATGATTTTTTGAAGCTATGCCAATAGAAAGTCTTGTAGAAATTAATATAGATCCCTATGCCATGCAAATTTCCATCTCTTTTTGGGTGTTTATGGGAATAAAGAATGGGACTTGACTGTCTCATAAATTTTACCTGCTCTCCTCAGAGAAACAAGCATCTGTAGGGTCCTTTTATCTCTCTAGCTAAAAGGAACAAACCCAAGAGTTCTCAAATCAAAACACCATGGAAGAAATGCCTCTTAACAGTCAGACAGATACATCATTGCCAAGGAAATTTTTATATTAAGCAAAACAAAGAAAAATCTCACCCTATGAGGGACTTGTTCTTTTTCATCACTACACTCATCAGTAATCATCAGTATCAGTGATGTTTCCACCTTTCTGTAGAAGAAGGATGAAGTATCTGAGCTGAAGCTGTAATCCAGCCTCTATGTGGAACTGATCTGTTTATATGTCATCCATTGGTTGTTACATCCTACCGACATGACAAATTTTCTTCCCCCCGCTCACCAAGGGTAGCACAAACACGTATTTAAACAAAAGCAAAACATCATCAGTGCACATTCTCTTTTCCTGTCACAATGGAATCAACAAAGGAATAATCCCTTGTCGAGAGTTTTCTCTCCTTCTCCTCTCTTTTTACCACTGCTTAAAAGACTATGAACATCTGCTTCCCTTGTTTTCCTAAACAAGTCTTTGAAAAACATCAATTCGTCCTGCAAGCTTTAGGAAGTTTACTGATCCTATCGGCTTAATAGCACACTGCTACACTCAAAAGAAGGCACTAGTGCTCTTGACTATTATGTCCTTTTTTAAAGAATGGCAAAGACATCAGGCACTCTAGCACATCCTTGGTAGCGTACAACAAATTAAATAGCGAGATAGTCATGAATCCCTGGGACCAGCTAGTATTTTTTTTGCTCCAGCATTACATTTTACTTATTTATTCACACCATCAGTAGGAAATGACGGCTCAGCATCCAGCTGGGCCTTCAGTTGTGCTGTTCAAAGGGAAATCCTTTCAAATGCCAATAGAAAGATCAAGGGTTAAGGTTCCAGTTCTGCTTCACTCGTAGATGCTGGAAGTTGGTTATTTCAGGAGCTTTTGGCCCATCCAAAGTAAGCATATCATAACAAAATCTCCCACTCTCCCAGGAACTGAAAGGCCTAACCTCTGTATTTCAGATTTGCCAGGAATAATGGAATTTGGTAAAAGTCCTGAACTTGTTCTTCTCATTTCTGTTACAATGATGCACTGGCTCCATCATTTCCATACCAGTAGGCATGGAAAGAAGGACAAGTCTGAATAACTTCCTGACTGAGGACTTCTGTCACTACCTTTATTTGGCATTAATGGATATGACATTTGTTGTACTCATGGGTGTTTGGTACACACTACATTGGAATATTTTAACAAATGACTGGTTAGCTAACAGACTGAAAGGGTGGGAGAGAGAAGAAACAAATCACTTCAAATAAAAATTGCCCCATTTTCTCACAAAACTGTAGCTATTTTACACCATATTCAGTTAAGTGTTAGAGAAAATGTTTTGTAACTTCAAACACAGAAACCAAAACTAAGTAACCCCCTTTCAAACTGTTTAAATATAATATTGTGACAATAAATGCTGCCAGCAATCCAATTTTGTTCATTCTTTTCAATGCAAAGAGCTGTGAAAATTTGATATAAGTTTGTAAATAATTTCAATTAAATTAAATTGTCTGGTTTTAGCAAATAGAACACGTATTTCATTTCAGTTTAGAGTGTGCAGTGCTGAAGCATATTTTTTGGGACTTTCCTAAAAGGAAGCAGTTAATGAAAGGTCTTGAAAAGGGCTTGGAGTTTGGATTTTCCCTCCACCTCAGACACAGGTTGTAAGAGGGTTTTGCTGCCAGGCAGTTCATACTAAACTTTTTTCCTGTGCAATTATAAGTACCTGGGTATACAAAGGAATTAATATGTCAAACTGATGGCAAAGTCCAACAATCTGTCTACACATCTCACTGCATAACCAGACATGTAATTATGACAGGTTTAAGCCAACTTATTTTGTTTTAAAGGAGTTCTTTGCACTGCAGACCATGGCACTTTTTGGTCAGAAGGTGCTACCTTTTTGGCAAATGGGGAAGTTCAGTCTTGCTTTTCTCAGATAAGTGGTATTATGAACTAAAAATGCATGAATTCTTGCAATTAAGGCAAGGCTCAGAAGGGTTAATTCCTTTCCAAATCAAAATTATTAGTTGTTCTCATCACAAGTTGCATTTCTGAAGAGCACTGTGGTATTGAAATAATACAAACGGACAGTTTTTGAAAGATAAAGGAAATACACAACATTTTAAAAATACATATCTAACCTAATACTGTGTACAGTCCCGTATGACCTCTCTTTACACATTTTCAGGGATTCAAAATATCTTGATGAGTCAAACTGAAGTGGATGCCGAAACTATTCAATATCAGTGAAATGCAGTTTAGAGTCAATAGGATTGGCCGTCTAATGACGATTAAGTATGCTATAAATTTAAATCTTTGAACTACTTGTTGAGATTTATTCAGGCAGACAAACAAAGATAACAAAAGTCTTTTGTGTGTTCGTCACTCATTTCCGTTGCTCTGTTGTTGCAGTGTCAAATAATGTCAGTTATTTAAGCACAATTAATGTAATTTTAAATTCTCAACAAATTAAATTATAAGGACTAGCAGTCCAAGGAGGACCCTGCCCATTTTTCTTGTGCATTTTCTTTTTTCTTCTAGTTTTGTGGCAAATTTTAAATTGATGGAAGGTTAGTTTCAATTTTGATTCTTAGAGAAACAGTTCATTTTGAAACAAAATTAATTTTATTTTCATTAAGGCATTTCTCCCCTGGTTTGGAGTATAATTGAGGAATATGTAATCATTTTTAGAACATTTGGAAAAGCCAGAGAGGAAGAGGTGATGTATTCCAAATTACTCTTACCTGT
This sequence comes from Empidonax traillii, assembly GCF_003031625.1. Classification (NCBI taxonomy): domain Eukaryota; kingdom Metazoa; phylum Chordata; class Aves; order Passeriformes; family Tyrannidae; genus Empidonax; species Empidonax traillii. The sequence continues at coordinate 412,556 of NW_020955419.1, read as the reverse complement.
GCCAGGATGATTTGTTTTAATTTATGAATGTATGTGTTCATTTTGTGCAGGGGTAGCTACCTTTTTAAATCCTGTATTTGGCTGGCTACTAATTTCATTTTAGCAGAATTGGAAGGCAGCATTTTAAAACAATGTCCCAGTATAAATGACCCCTGAAGGAAAACCGGAGGCTTGATAAGGAAACATATAGTTGTTTTTATCTCTTTCTTAGAAGAATGTTAAGTCACTCATTTAGAAATCTTGAAAATTAATTGAAGACAAAAAGATCACCTATCTCTAGTCTTGCTTAATTAGACTGGGATCAGGAAAGTTACTCTGTAAAAGCAACTTAAAACTGGTCATCTCAAAGAAGCAAAATTACCACCCACTGTGCCAAAATTATGTTGACTATGTTGAATGTTGTATAATTTAGGAGTAAGGGGGTGAGATATTTTACATTTTGTGAGATCGTACCTCGAGATTTAGTACAGCATCTAGAATTTCTTTGCAAGTTATAAAGACAATGATCCATTGTGTACTTCTATTACTAATTATTCTGTAAAGATTGTCTGTTCCAAAAGATAATTAGAAAAGGTGAAATTTAATTCCATTAAAGAGAACTCAGCTGGGACATAATGAAATTTTGTTGCGAAGTAGCAGACTCACTTTGAAGCCAAATAAAAAGCTTTTACATTGATGGAATGAATAAGATTGTAAAAGCTCACACCTTTATATTTTTTTTCCTGCACAGGCAGCATTTAAAAATAATTAGGCTAAGACTGAATTATATTTGCAAGAAGTTTCAGTTCTCAAGTATTTCAGGAAAAAGTGATGTCTTCTGCTTTTTACACAGATCAATCTTTAGTACTTGCTTTGCATAAGTCACAGAATATAAGAAACCAAAGTGATCTATACTTATATAGCACCAAACTCCCCCAGTTCCACAACTTGGTCTTCCAGTTATGGCTGGGAAAACAAATAAGCTCAGTGCTTCCCAAAGAAACCCTTGGCTTACCCCAGGCAAGTTCTGGGTATGAGGAGACCATTAGATTGACTCCCTGTCTTGATGCTTTCCCCAGAGTCTCTAACTATAACATACTTGGCCTAGTGATGATTTGCCAGTGTGGACACCTATTTACCCAAAACTAGCCTGAGATCCAGTGCAGAGCTGGACAGCTTCACCATTTTGCCCAGTCACCCAGAGAAGCCAGCACTGCTGCACGGAAGGTGTGTTTGAAGTTATGGCTGTGACTGGGTTCAGGTCTTTATTGTCTCGTTTGTAGGTCATATGAACCTACTTAATGGCACAGGTCTTATTGTAAAGAAAAGAATGACCTGAATACATTAGTAACCCATTTCTTTGAGGCTAACCACTAAACACAATGCACCAGTAGATAATATGCTTGAGAAAACTCTTTGGGAAAATACGTGAAGCTGCTTGAAACCAACCTGCTTCAGTTCACTGGACCAAGTCCAAACATTACAGGTTTGAGTTGGGCTGACCGGATTGTGGAGCTGCTCCTGCAGTGGGATGAAAACGTTTCACACCACAGTTGTCATGTCCTGTGACAGTCCTTTACAGGAGCCTGAGCCCTGCACACCCATCCTGGGAGGAAGAGAGGCTGAGAAGGAAGAATAAATTAAGAGCTGCCCGGCCAAGAGGCGCATGGGAGATGCGGGAAAGGAACAGAAGCAAACATCTAAACCGGATTCCTAAACAGTACGTTCAGCTCCAGCATTACTTTTACCTGCTTTTGCATCCCCTAATTAGATGTCTGGTTGCTATCAGTAAAACAGAGGGCTTAGGACATATTGCACAAGAGGGCGTTTTCATATCAGATTTTAGGAAATTTCACTACTGCCTATCTAGCTTATATGGACACTAGCATAAATCTGAGCACACCCCAACACCCCAGTAGAGAACGGAAATGTTGTAATTACCAGTTTATAGCAGGGAAAACAAAATATAGAGAGACCAAGAGAGCTGCCCAAAGTCCCATCAATAAGGCTGTGCCTTCCTTGACTGCAGGTAAGCATCCTGAGGACAGGGTAACTTTCCTCTCAAGGATTACAGTTTCATGAGGCAACTGCTGGTTTTGCAAAAACCACCCAAGCAGCTCTTTCCCTCACAGTATGCTGAATTTGTTTTTTAAGACCAACTCCTATTTTAACAGAAAGTCCCACTGCTAAATTCTGAAACTGAAAAGAATTTCATCATGCTGCAACCTAATGACAGTGGATGCAAGGAACACATGTGGTTTTTTGCAGCTTTGTGGAATATTCCCATGAAGAGATACTTAGCAAATGCAGCTTTGTGTACATTTCACAGAACTCTGCCAGCATTACTGACTTTTACCCAGGTCTGAGCCTTACTCTATACTCAAGTCACAAAGAGGGGATTAGTAGGGCTACACTGAGGCTGTCACATACATAACTAATTAACTGCTGATTGGACACTGCTAAATCCCTATTTCCTTTGCACTTTATACATCCTCTCCATAAAAAGTAGTTCTTATCTAGTAGAAAAATTTTAAAATTGCAGTCAAGGGTAGTAATGAAATAAACCTCTTCTGAGCAATAGTTGTATCAATAAGCAACTAAAGCATGTTAATATGCTGCATCCTCTTCAAACCAATTTAACTGCCGTGTTCAATTCACCTCTCCTAAAAGTGAACCAAAAATATAGAATTACAATAATAAGACCCCAAGCTGATCTTCAGTAAAGTCTTTCACTGCATTCTTTATAGAGTAAGTTTGAAATCTATATGCTACCTTTTGCCTCAACTCAGTAGCACAGGTGTAAATCTAGAGCAAGCTGGAGTAAGGCATGAGGTACAGACACAGTGAAGGTACAACAGAGAAAAAAAAATAGGTTTATTCACATTTCAACTCACTCACACGTTTTGGGTAAACATATGGTTTATACCAGATTCAAGGCAATCAGAACAACCCTTCCCTTTCACAGAAGCAAGTTTACACCAAAAAGGGGATGTTGGGAGATTCCTCCCCACAGGTATAGAGACAACTCAATAGTCTTCCTCTGATACATTTCCAGTAGCTGCCTTGTCTCAAGGCATGTTAGCACTTACTACATGACTCGAATTTAGTTCTTTTCCACTTCCTGAATGTCAGTTTATTATTTTTCATGCATTTTCTAGGTGCTGATTGGAATAAATAAAAGAACAAATGTTATCCTTCCACATTTTTGGAAACACCATTTTCCTGAAGTTCAAAATATAATAGATGAAAATTATGGAAGTGTATGGAAATGTTTGCTTTAATTATTTACACTGCTAGGCACTTCAATCAGAACCAGTAATTTTTTCTTTTAGAAATACCAAGCTATAAATTTATTTCCCAGCTGCAAGGAGAAATTGCTAATACATTATGTGTCTGATTTTCTGAAGTACTAGGCAGCTACCTTGAGGTGCTTCATGCCCTTTACATAAGACCATACCCTTTTCTATATGAACACACATCAAATGTTTACATCAACCAAGTGAAAGAGAATTTCAGAGGTGAGAATAAGAAAGTAACGGTTTTAAGGACACATCACAAACAGAAGTGTTAATCAACTACAAAAGCAAATTGGTGTTACATAAAGGAAAGTTTCTCCACTTCACAGAATAGGATGTGCTGAATCATAGAGTAAATTGTTTTCATCACAAACTCACTACAGAGCCTTTGGTTCTCTAGCCCAAGATTGTTACTCAACTTAAAAAGGTAATATAAGTTACAGGAGGAAATAGGCAGGCATTAGATGTGAGCATAAGGACCAAATTACAAGGAAAGTAATTAAAACTGAATGCAAAGGTTGGAAATCCACTAAGCGGGAATTTCGCTCCCATTTTGTTCATTGTTTATCTCCTCTCCACACTACTGGACATCACAAATGGTTCCCAAAGTCTGAATTATAAAATTCTATTTTTTATTATATCAGGAATATTTCTAAATTAGCTGTGAAGTATACATGAAATAGTGCTCACAAACCATGGCTCAGATGGCCTAGCCAGTTATCCTAGAGTTGATAATCATGACACTGATGCCAGATTCATACCAAAACCTACACAGCACACCAGCTAGACAATTTCTGAACTGCTTCCCTCAGATTTCAGTTAATGCCAAATTCAAGTATATGAATGCCTGACATGAAGGTGGAAGAGGGAGAGAGAAGGGAGGGAGCAATGAGAAAATATCAGCTGCCTTCAGAAACGAGGTATTACATGAAATAAAAGAGCATAAGACAGAAGGTCAGGTATCCTCTGTTATTAAGAACAAGCAGATTTAGTCATGGTTCCAAGGCACTCATTAAAGTGAAATTCAATAGTCATTATTTTATTACCAGCTCTAACCTTCTAATGGATACGCCAGCCCTACCACTGTCAGTTTGTTGGAAGAATCGAGAAGATGCCTCCTGCAATCCACAGAGACGTAAAAGACATCATAGAGGGGAACATAGGAGCAGGCTGCATTTCCTTTATTTAACAGCTTAGTATTCAAAGAGTGAAGTAAAGCAAAACACAAGAGTTTGAATAAGGAATGAATTCCAGTCAGTGAGATATCCAGCATCTGTATGGCACCTTTAATATGACAGCACTGCATGTCTCAGGATTGTGCACAGAGCTCATTTCTAAAAGATCCTAGGATCTTTTTGCATAATCTCTTTTTAAGTTAATTCTGACTTGTTTCTTACTTGTTACCCAGCTTCTCTCCATCAGCACTGCCTGTAGGAGAAGGAGGTCTGAGGACTGGACTGAAGAAGCCAAGCTCCCTGCTATTACTCTTTCTCCTTCAGAAACAACAAAGATGAAATTCTGGCTTTGTTGCAATAAATGGAACACACACCAAAATCTTGAAGGGCGGAATTTCACTGTCAGGCTGTTATCTGTAGCATTAATGCAGCCTTCCTATACACACACCCTTCAGAGGAGAGGGGCTTGCAGGTGGGTTAACAAAACCCCATGCCAAAGGCAGGAAGGGGAAAGGTTTTCCAAAACATCCCAGGGAATGAGATTCCCCTCTACAGACACTCTCTTCACCTCCAGTCTGTTATAATTTGTCCTGAAACTCCATTTCTTACCTAAGCAGACAGTCCTGCACAATAAGAACCTCATGAATTTTTAGTGCTTATTTTGGGCTTCTAAGATTCTTACCTGTCTCCCAAGACTGATGTTTCCAAAGAAAAGTACGAAGGAATGAAGTCTGCACCAAGAGTTCCATTTCTCTTAAGGTTTGAGCATGTTCTGTGGGTTTCTAGTATACATCAAGGAACAGAAAGCCCACATCTTGTAATGAGTGGAGTAAATCACTGCTAAAGGGGAAATTATCCCTGTTAGACAACAGGAGTGAAATAATTTTTTTTTCTGATTACTTGGTTTGGGGGTTTTTTACATTCTCCATTATTTTTAAAGACCCTTTCCTTATTCAAACCAGCATTCACTGATTAGCACCAGTATCTGTTAATTTTGGTATACATTAAGAAAATTAAATGGAATATTCTTAGAAAGACATCTGTGCCTGGGGTGACTCACATTTGATCAATCCCTATGAACTGTTCTTTTCAGAGGATGTGCAATTATTTGCTCAGTTAGGCTTAAACTTTTTATTTATCTAATCACCCCCCTGTAAAGCTTTGATCTCAGCTTCCAAAACCTATTTTTCTAACCACTTCAGCTACATATTTTAAGTCTTATTGTCTAATCAACTTCAGCCTGTAAAACATGCGATGTCCAACTTAATGCACCCTATTAGGAAATCAAGCTGCTGCATGGATTTTTAGATCTCTCGTTTTGCAACCCCGTGAGCCATTTGGAAGCATCATTAATGTCATTATTCCAGGGGAGAAGGAGAGAACTGGCAGCAGAGTGAGCCCTCTACACGGCTGTCAGCTTTGCCCTGCTAACATTTGCAGAGTGACTCAGAGGTGAATCACAGGTTTCTGCAGGTGTACACCAGGGAGAGCTGGATGATTTCCATGTCACAGCGGTTGCAAATGTTTACTTCATTAGTTCATGGGGTTACTCAGCAGTCCTAGCCAACTCAATTTCTCAATCTTACTGTATGGCAGTTTAAAAAAAAAAAAAAAAAGACAGTAGATAGCAGCTTTGAAACTAAAAAAACGCAAAACCAACTGTTGATTTGTAATTAGAAAATCTGAGCAATGATGGAATGTGAAGGGATTTACATGTAGCTGTCATTAAACACACATTATGAAATATTTCAAAGTTTATCCAGTATTAGGTCTATTAGGCTCTTTACCATAACAGTAAAGGATATAATTATTATATCCTTCTCCAGAGCAGTACACCCTGCACAAGGAATGGTCTCTGAACCGGGCAAGGGTGGGGGTCTCTATCCACTGAAAACAAATTTGCTGTGAGAAAACTTACAAAGATGTCTCTACTTAGGAACTAATTCGAGAGCTTCCTCCAAGTGTCCGAGTATTTCACAACAAGCCTTTGCATGTGTAAGAGCAGTCACTTGGGATTTACGATGGCATTTCCCACTCATTGCTTCTGGTGTGGCTGGAGATTAAACTCCCAAGCTGCGTCTTCTTACATTTCAAATTCGCCAATGATCCACCTGTCACAGGTAGGAGAAAATCCCTGTGTGCAGGACACCAGGTAGCTGTGTGAACCTCTCTACCTTCAATTTCTCTGAACTAGATTCCATAAGCTACTTATGCATACCTGTTTTACTAGTTTATTCCAGTTATTTTGAATTTTACTATCTTTTGACCTCATGCCAACTTGCTCCCCACAAGACCGTGTCACTGGAAAATGTTATCACTTGACTTCATGTTCCTACTTAAAGGCTATTAGTGTATAAAGTGAAAAAAATCAGGACTGATCCCTGACCTGTGCTGTACTATAAGTGACCTCCAGCCAGCATGAACTCCCGAACATTTCCTTTTACATGAATTATTTGTCTTAGATGTAGAAACTTTTTCCCCATGGTCAAAGAAAACCAATTCCTTGCCTTTTCATTATTTTACCTTGTAGATTATGTTTTGCATACTTAGCACACCCAAAAGATTCTGGAAATCCTGGTGGGATTTTCTCTCTGGTACAAAACCAGTAACAGGTTACAGCAAAGTCAGCTCAGTCCCGTAATTAAAATTGATCAAGTTATCTGATACTCCGTAGAAATTCAGACACTGAGACTTAACTTTCCCTCAAATGAGCTTGACTAGTTGCAGGGGAGTAAAATGCTGGCTAAAGATTGAAGCCTATGAAGAGAAAATGGAGCTAAGAGACCCAAAAAAGCTGAAAGTACTGTTTATCTCAGATTTCTTCTACATTTTATGCAAATGGCTGACATCTTCAAAAGATCTTATTAGAGGCTACCCAACCAGAGAGCAGAGTACTATGCTAGCTATGTACACAGTGCATGGCTATATCAATGACATGCTTCCTTAAGGATGCACTTTTAGGCTCTGAAACACTTCTCTACCTGAACTATGATCTTTAGAAAGTAATGGAGGGAAAAAAATGAAAGCTTGTGAGAAAAGAGACACTTAAAACATATATTCTGAGCTCATCCCAGTAACCCAATATGCTGCTCTGCATGCTCACACTGAAACAGCAAATGAAATCCAGGGAGTCTCTCTAGATTCAAAATATCTCAACACAAGAATGGCCATGTAGTGTTTATTAATAAATCTAGCTGGATTATTCTGGCCAAGGATCCTACAGGGTGTCATCTACACATGAAAGAAACTCCACAAACACTTGGAGTTACAGCAGAGCAGTCTTGGTAACCCTGACGGTCCTTTCCAATCCTCCACTCCCCAAAGAACAAACTGTGCCCTGAAGCCCCGGGTGACCAGCAAGGAGCAGGGATGACAGTTGGCACGGACAGATGGAGGCTGCCTGGTGGCAGGATCTCACAGCAGGAGGCTCAGCACCCCTCACCAGGCACCACCAGGCTCTGCGGCACCAGCCAGATTGTGCTCTGGGTAGCACAAAGTTTCCTGGACTAAATTACGAGTGTTTGAGTTACCACGGGGAAATCCAGGGAAGGAAAGCCTCCAGCTCTCCTCCTTGGCAACAAACAGTATTGTCACAGCTAATCCAGGTGTGTGGGAGCTCCTCTGCCCCAGCAGCAAGGCAAGTGCAAAGAGAGAGTCCCTCCAGGGATCCTGCATTACAGAGTGTAATGCAGGGTGTGAAGACTCTGTACATCTACCTGGTCTTTATTTTATGTATTGTTTTATGTTCCAGACTCCATGAAAAACATAACAACCAGATGAGGTAGGTACTCAATATGATGCAGGCTCACAGTCATGTTTATTAACATCTCCCCATAAGCATATCTTGTTTCTGACTTAGCAGATAAAACAACATCCTACCAAGGCAATGGCTGCATAAATTCTCCTTTTTTACTCAGCAGAAACTATCTAAGAATACAGTTGACGACAGATTTTTAAATCCCATTAGGAAGAGATAGTTTCTTAATCAAGTTACCATCCTAAAATTGGCATCAAATTCTTTCCAGGTGCAGATGACACTGAAGATGACAATGGCAAGAGAGGAAAGAAATACATTTCAAAACAAAGTGTGAAGCTAAAATTCTGAAAACACCGTGCTAAGCCATAAATCACATGGCACTGCAAACCAATTGTTTAGAAGTGCTTTATTTAAAAACTATTAGCACGTTATGCTATACTTACCTAAGTAAACTATAAAAATATTCCCAAAACTAGCATTAGCTATTATGAATCCATTTCTGCTGTGAACACACTGCCCCCAGGGTAAAGGAGCGCTAAAACTTACTACAGCTATAAATATCCTGGTTTTCACATGGCCTGATTGAAAACGATATAGGTGTGCTTGGCATTTAACTTGGGGAAGTTGTGTCAGCTCCCCTCCCTTCCTTCTCCCCATGCTAACAATGCTGTTTGGCAGCTTTTTCACTTTATCTCACCACAGATCTTTGCCAAAACTTGAATCTGCTCCTGACAGATTAACTGCCGCCATAAAAGAAACTGGCTCCTTTATTTTTTTTTTTTCCCTGTGGATTCTGATTGAAAGGATAAGCTTGAATGACAATCTTCTCAAATGGCCTGGTCTTCTCTCAGGCCTGGGGTTGGGAAATGAGGACCAATACAGTTGGAGAGGCTTTAGTTAGTCAGTAACCACACTTTGAATTCAATTATTTGAACAGTACAACAGACTGTGAGACCAGATTCCCAGCTGTTTTGTAACTTATGTTGTCACTTGCACCTGTGCAAAGTGGGCACAAAATACTTCTAATTTGGCAGTTGGGAATTAGATCCCATATTTACATTTGCTTCCTGATTCCTGACTTTATTCATCAGCCAGCATGTGGTACACAAGCTGATGAATTATTGTTTAGCTTGTTTTGAAAACACACCACTTGCAAACATACTTTAAAAAGATCTGCAATAATTAGCTGCATTTTATTTTCTCTGCTAACTGCACCTTTTTGTGCCTTTTTATGTATACAGGCATACACAAGTACATTTATGTTAAGTTAAATTTAGTCCCTTAAGATTAATTTAGGGTCAAAATCAGGCCTGAGCGAACACAACTGTGAATGCAAAGATTTCAAAAGAATTCAATACGCTTAAACTAGGCCTTAATTCTGCCTTCTGCCTCAAGGAACATTTCAGATTTCCAGTGTAGAGAGGACATTTTAAAATATCAAAATATAGGCAAGATTGCAGCTAACTCTGTCCTTATGTCTTGACCAATCTGTGTTAAATTATATTGCTTTTTCTTTGGATCAAAGTGTCTGAATGCTGTTAAATTGACATACAGGAACCTTACTGGGCATCTGAACCCTTATCTATGTCCAGTACTGAAGATCCAGTGCAACAAATAGCATCCTGTCCCTCCCTGCAGCAAGTATTTTGCCTCTGCCATACCACATGAGGAAAGTTTTCTCTCTATTTCGATGTTCCCATCAAAACTCTGGTTTTCTCTCAGTTTCTGCATAGAGAAAAATTACCTTTCAAGTAGCTACATAACAGGCTGCTTCCAGTCTCTGTGGTTTACAGTTCCTGAGTCTCATCTGGTATATTTTTTTCCCCTCATTGAAAGAGTCTCTGCCTCTTGCCTTCATGGTATGCTGGAATGTCACTATCCATCTCTGGGATATGCAACTTTTCCTGGGGGTTAACTTTTGTTCCATTAGATTGGCTTCAGCACAAGACTGAGGAAAGTTGAAGTATTCTCAAACTTCATGAGAGAGTGCTTGAGCCAGCAAGCAGCTCAGTCACCTTTTGTGCCACCCTGAGGCTTCCACTGTCCCAGGAGACCTTCTCAGCAGCAGGGCTGGTGGGTGGCAGCACACTCCATCATGTGCCAAGACACAGAGCACACCTTTATATCCTCCAAAGCAGGGATCGACTGAGCTCACACTGCTTTGCATCATGAGAAGTTTTCTCTGTGCAGAGGAAACCTCACTTAACACTGGGGCCAGCACTCAGCTTAATGAACAAGGCTGAGAATCTGGCCCATAAAATGAGCTTTATATAAGCAAATTTATCCCAGTTCTTCACCCACACTCATGCTCATCCTTTCCACAAATTTCACCCCTCACCTCACTTTGGGCTTTCTTTTGACCCCTCTCCTACACTCCACCAGCAGCAACATTGAGGCCCCTCAAGGTCAGGGACCTCTATTTTCTGCAAAGCCTCACAAACAACAATAGAGCTGTATAAATAATAAATAACAGCAACAGTCATTCTATACAAGTAGGCATCAGTTTCAACAACTCATAAGTGGTGTTGAGAGTCCACTGCAGGATCTCAACATCAACTCTGTTGGTGTAGACAATGAAACTAACTTCAGGCTGGGGAAAGATTGATCAGAGTCATTCATCTGGGTTAATATCAGTAAATTGGAAGTAAGATCGTCATTGAAATATCAGTCACATCACCTAGGATATTGGTGCCACAAAAAAAACCAGAACTGTAACAATGCACAGGATGTAAGAAACGTATGAGGCCGTTTAGAACCAAGCCTCTTCCCTTGAAGTGATATTACATGCAAAAATTTTATAAAGTGTCACACCAACATATGGAGATGAGAGGGTGAAAATACCCATACAGCAGTGGAGACACAGCTGCTGCATTAGTATTATGGATAGAGAAAAAGATTTGCACCCAATTGTATAAATTCTTGTTAGATTTTCTTCCAAATGGTGTGTGTGTATATGTATACATTTATGTACATAAGTGTGTACAGACATACACATTGAATTCAATAAGGATTATATACTGTCTCAGTCATACAGTACCATAATCCTGGGGGGCAGGGTGGGGAAAGCTTTTATCATCTTCCAAGATTTTAGCCATTCTCCAGGACAAAAATCACTCCTAACATTGTCTAAAAGGTGACATTATTGAAAGCTAAGGACACACTTAAAAATACTTGAAGGGGTTTGCTTGAAATACTTTGAAATGCACTCTGGTTTTTTGTTTTGTTTAACTTGGGATGGACAATTGACTATTGTGCAGAGGTAGATTGCATCCACAACTCAATATTTGTAAGGCAATTTAAAGGTCACTTTAACAATTCCAGTAATAGTGACCATTAGCGGTTCTGCAAAGAAAACAGACATTGCAAGATAAACCAAAGTGCTCTAAAAGTAACTGCTATTCTTTCTTCTCTATGTTCCTCAACTACTCCATCCTTGTCATATCTGATACCTTCCAGCAGCATAGTAAGGGATGTGACTACATGTATTGCATCTAGTGTACGTGTTTCTTTATTTTGTCCCGAACTGCTATTATGTGATGATCTCACCCTCTCTAGAATCAACAAAAGCATGGCAGTTTGATACAATTTAATACTCATACACACAAAGCAGGAAACCTCAAAACTACTGCAGAAGTTTATTAGACATTTTAAAAAAGTGTCTGAACGGACCTGATATTTTTAAAGAGTAGAGTTTTTTGTGGTTTGTGTTGTGGGGTTTGTTTCTTCAAATGGAACACACCTCACTATAGTTCTATGAAAAGACACTGGAATGATATTATAGCCTTTGCTTTATCCTATCTAACATAAATATAAAAAAGAATTACTTATAGTCATCCTCCTAATTGCAGTTGGTACTTCTGACAGTGATACCTAGACTGAAAGTTTCTGCAAATATTGTTGCATAAATACATTTCATCATAAATAATTACTCAGCTTTTATGTAGCCTCCAGTTTTCAGAAAGAATTAGATTTGTGACATATGATCAGGACTGCAAGTATTTTTTCAAAGTTGGATTAATTAACATCATCTCAAAACCAGGAGGAACAAAGCTACTAGATATGGGGAACATTAATCACATCACTAGTAATTAGTGCTAGAATACAGAAATAAAAAGACAAAACGAGGCCATAAGAAATTAGTCTAATTCAACTACAATTTACCAGAAATATGTAACAAGTAAGCTTGAAACTATGCAGTCACATATTTTAAATGAATAGAAGGGTGGGTAGGGAAAAGCTGGCTGTCTGGGCCAGCTAAATAAGAATGCTGGAGAAAACCAGCAATGATTGGTAGGAAAACTGCAATATGTGTGATTCAACTACATTACGATAACACCAAAGTAGAGGTATCAGAGCAGCAAATTTTAACTCATGCAGTCCTTAGGTTATGACAAGGCCTTAGAAATGACAGGATCAGTAACACAGCAAAGCACTGAGCAGGCCCACAGGGACCCAGGACTGGTAGTGGTTGAAATAGATGTAAAGCAATCAAGTTTGTGTCCAAAAGGTAAAGTTTGAGCATCTGCAGTACAATATCATGTTGGTCAATCTCCCTCAGATGGAAATCTATTGCCTATTCATATCTTCTGCCTTCTGATGTTTGCTTCTACTTTTGTCAAGCACTCTGCTGTATCTTGTGTCTTCTTCACTCTTTTTAAGCTGACAGGCCTGCTACTGACAAACACTGTAGGAGAGCTTCCAAGAAAAATCTCAACTCTGGCACATGTAGAAGAAAATTATTTTGGCCTGAAGAATTACCTTGTACATTCTCATCTATTTTGATTTCTGAGACCATTTCTTATTTTGATATATGCTTTCCTGTATGGTCAAGCAGGTTCTGTTTGAATTGCATATGGCAAGGCAATAATTAGAGACCACAAGTAACAGAAGCAAGAATTCCCTGCAATAGGTGAGTCCTTTTTGAACTTCTCCCTGGGGCATATGCATCTTGGGTATTCCCCCACAATGATCCCAACCTCAGCAAGATGAGGTGTGCTCAAGCATTTGAACTGAGAACAGATTTTTTTGAAGCACAAGAGAATCTTTCAGGTTCTCAAATAGTTCATATGATCTCTGCAAATGTATTCCTAGGAATGAATGTTATCTCAGTGCATATAAATAGATTTCAACTTAAAGAGAGATTGTAAAGCTGCCTATTTGCTCTGCATTATTTGTTGTACTTCATTAGTCACCTAAGCCCTTTGAATCTGAACATAGTTTACAGCTGCTACTGCCTCATGACATTCCCCACAAAGTGGTGAGCATTCCCAGCCATACACAGCAAGCAGATGGGGCTTAGGATGAACAACTATCCAAGATTGCTCTCCTTAGGTCAGTGATACAGAAACAGGAATAAAGCCAATGTCTTTTGCTAGTATGAAGCCACCTTTTTCCTCCTTGGGATGCAAAGCTTTAATTTGCAGCAGAAGTTTGACTTTTCATCATTTAGACTCTGATTCAAGAAAGCCCCAAAGTTTACTGAGCAATGGTGGAATGATATGCTTCAACACCTGTCTGAATCAGGGCTTCTGTGACTACATCGTAACACAGCTTTTATCAAAGAATCTAAAAATAAAATCCCCACAAGTAAGAGATCTTTTCTTCACTTGTGGTTCATTGGTTTGCAGTAGATAACTGCTTGGTTCCAATACTAATTTAAAAGAAAAAAGGCTAAGATACAATCAGTATAAAAGCAATTAGCCAAATTATTTAATGGATTAATATAAATTACATTGTTTAATTACAAGATCAAATAAAATAATGTTGGTTTCAATTAGAGCAATTCAAAACAGTGGTGAAGTGAGAAAACCAACTGATTTTTTGAATACTGCCTTCCAACTCTCTCCAAAAAAGGTTATATTAACTACATGAAGACATAAAAATCTATAGTAATGACAAGTCACTATAAAGATGCTCTTGAATTCAATTTTTCAGCTCTTCAGCAACTTGGATTTTACTACCAAAACTGGCAATAATCACAATAAGGTGCAGAGAGAGAGAGAGAGAATGAGAAAGAGAAGAGGAGAAAGATGCGATCCCATCAGTCCTCTTTGTGCATATGATTATGCCACTTAGCTTTAAATCTCTACATTACTGCCGGACTTGTAACCCACCCACCTCAATGACCTTTTCTCCTGCACTTCTTTTTCCACACTGCACTGTCCTCATGGTCTTTTTACACAGTATAAAGGTGCTCATTTTCAAGTATTGTCCACCAAGGCTGGTATCTTTGAGGTCTAGTTCCTTGTCTTATCCATCCTCATGTCCATTCTCCTCCAGTTTCTGTATCAATTTTATCTCCCCTTCCCCTGTTCTGCTCTTATCTGCATTTACCTTTGTGGCTGTTTTATTTAATGTGTCTCTTTGCATGAAAAATACTACAAACAGAGGCCTTTTATCAAGGTTGTTCTTCATAAGGGGAAATATCAGATTTCCTGCAGCATAAACTAGCACATCCAGCATGAAGGTGCATGGTCCCAGCTGATGCACCCCACTGGTACTCCACTGCACCATTTCAGTGAGGGGTCTGGACAACAGCAGGCTGCCAAAATACCACCCCAGTATAACTTGGGTGAGCTGCTTCTTCTTGCCTATATCCATATGCCCTTCCCTGCTGTGGGTCTGCACACCACTTTTCCTGCCTAAATCCAGCCATCAGCAGTCACACACAACCTGTACACCACTCCTGCTCCTCTCCCGGGCCACCCAGCACAGCTGCAGGGATGGGAAGGAGCAAGGCAGACAGCCTGGGTTCAGGGCTCTTCCCCTGCTCCTCCTCTCACCAAAGACTGTCTCTGCCCTCTAAGCAAAAGTACTGCAAGAGCCATCTAGACCTGAGCCACAGAAATCTCATGACAAGCGTGACTCTGCCTGCACCCCAGAACAAGAGATTCTGCGTTTAGGCTGTGCAGAAAGAAGCACCTGACTGTTTGATTAATATTTTATGTGCTGCTTTGAAACACTCTGCAGAGCCCCAGTCCTTGGCCCAGCACAGCTTGCTTCCTACCCTTTCAACACTGCAGCACCGGTTGTTCCATCACAACCTGTCCTCCCACCCATTAACTAGGGATGCAAAAGAAATCCTAGTGCTACCCAGGCTAAAAATGAACGCACCCATCATAAGAAGAAGCTTAAATCATTACCTGCCTAGTGCATTTGTAGAAAGGAACAGTTGTAGGACCTGAAAAATAAGTATCACGTTTATATAACGAACAGCATGACCTTCACTGTGGTCCTGCTTACTGAAATTAAGGATACCATCTCAGAAATCTCACGACATTTTCTGCTCAGACAAACTTCCAAAACGAGCCAAAATAAAACATGGGTGAGGAAAGAGAGCAAAGAGGTGCTGTGGCCATGCTGATGGAGGCCACCAGAACTGGGTGGCCAGCTCCCAACTGCTTGGCACCGACCTCGCAAAGCACACAGTTGGATTTTCCTCTATAGATAACAGCAACCCAGATAAAAAAACATGGAACTAACTCTCTAGTGAGGATTTTAGTCCACTAAGATTAACAATATGCCAAACAGCAAGTTTTTACTCTGCTTTCCAATACATTCCAAGAAATATCTTCATTTAAAGCCACCATATATATGAACACAGAAGATTGGCTGCAGTGTTGTTTCAGCAAGGACTGATACTGCAGTTCAGGTTAACACTGGATTCACTCCCCATTTTAAAGGCATTAAGGTTTTTTGAGTGGGTCATGGGACCTATCAGGCATGGTTCATCAAACTTTTTTTCATACAGGAAGTTTCAGGCTCGTTCATGAGCTGAATGTGACATGAATTCAAGAGGTGTTTAAAATGCAAATGAATCATTTGACTCCAGGAGTCAGTGGAGATATATTCCTGGTCAACTTGTGGCTTGAAAACTTCATATTAAGCTTGTTAAGCTTATGTAAAATATGATCAATTAAATATATTTATACAGCTCTCAAATCTAAGTAATTTCCCCTTTGTCCAGTGTTCATTATTTGGGCTTCTGTTTGGGGGGGAGCAAAGGGGTAGGAGGGTGGTACATCTGTGAGAGAGGGAAACCAGAAACAGACCAAGAAGAAGATCTCCAGCCAGACTAAGCCAACAGGAATTATACTAACTCATCCCTGTGGATCTGTATGCTGTGTTGGTTTTGCTCTACTATTTGTGTCCACAGGAACATGAGGATGTTGCTTTACAGAACTCCCTGCACAGCCAGGGCCAGGGGAGTGCTCCTCGTTTCAGCATCTGAGCTCTGCAGGAAAAAATAAAATAAAAAAAAAAAAAAATCCCAAGCTTGAGCTTGCTGCAGCTCCAATTAAAAATGAAGTACAGATGACTCATTTCACTGCTTATTGTTAATGGTTAAGCTACTGGAAGAAGCCCTGCCAGAGCTCTTCCTGACCGAACAAACTCCAGTGCTGGTCTAGCAGGGAGCGTGTTTTGTTGAGAGCAGGAGTACTGGTCCCAGGTTAACAAGAACCATTTAGGGACCCATAGCAGAAAATATGTTAAAACAGAGGTCTACACTGGAGGAGGAAAGGAAAAAATAAACACACCCACACAGTGCAATTGCAGTCATTTCTTCTTGAATGGGATATTTTCACCCACTGCTTCCAGCCCAGAGGTAGAGTGTTTCCACTGCAGTGAAAACAACAGCAACATCAGTGAAGTTTCATAGGTATCTGTTTTTGTGCCATCCTCAATTCAAAAAGAGCAAGACTTACTGGATCTGATGTCCACTTTCACTGTAATCCTTTCGTCTCTACTGCTGAACTGGGAGGAAATTATATTTGATGCAAGTCTATGTTCCAACTATTTTACCAGTGTATCACTGTGGATCCTGATTTTGCTGGCACTCTGTATTTCAGCTTCCTATCAAAAGCTGAAGAAGTTATACCATTAGCAGAATCATAAAAGCATAGTTTTCTATTTCATCTACAGGGCAACTATCTGAGCCAGCAGCAAGTGAGCTATCTCATGTATCAGAAATAACACAACAGCCTTAGTAAAGACTTCCACACACACTAATCTACCCTTAAATTTACCCTCTCCAGTAGCTCAGAAATAGCTTTCAAGAAAGGCAACTCTACAGTGGACAGTCAAGCCAGCTCATATACTCTTAGCTTCATCATCTCTATTCTGCACTGCACCATCTACAGTACAGACCTTCTTCATCACACACAAATACAACCTCACCTTCTCTGGAATGCATATAACTACACTGTGAACATTTGGAGTGCACATTTCAAAGTTTCTTTTTGTCATAATGACATTGATAAGTGAGTTTACTGTAAATAAAGTTTCCTTCATGTATCAGGTTTCTTCAGGTATTCATTCACGCAGAGTGACTTGTGTGTTATACATCAAGAAGTCTTTCTTTTTAAAAAAAGTGCAAGAACAATAATTCAGTACTTGATATTTCATCACTGTCATACTTTAATGTTCTGTAATTAGTGAATGGATTAGTCCATTTATATTTTATATTCTACTTCTCATAAAGTTTTCATATATATATTTTGGTAACACTGTCCCTTCATAGATGGTATTGCTTGAGAGAGAAAACATTTCCAAGATCAAGAGTTACAGAGCGGGCTATCTATAGCAGAACCTATTGTATTAACAAGACAAGATTTGTTTTAAGTTCAATGGAGAAAAGACACCTTTGAATTTGAGAAGTTAAAGGGTGTTGCATTACCTAGGCACAATAGGATAAGTTAATGATGAAGTTTCAGTTTTAACTTGGAAACTGCTGGGTTTTGTAGGCTTCAGCCTGTCGCTAATAGGTATATTTTAACGAGATACATGGGGATTTAGGGGAACAACTCCCATTATTGTTAATGGGATTCACACAGCTAAATCCCTGAGCTGGAAATGTTTCTTCTAATATGTCTTTAATATAGCCTCTGTGTGTGTGCACACATGTATGTGTGTGTCTAGTTAACGGTTAAATGTATAAATAGGAACATTAGACTTCCAAGTGTTACTTTTCATTCCATGATGTATAACTAAAATGGAAGCAAAATACAGGTCTTGAAAGCGTGATTTTTTTTTTTTTTTGACAGAAGTGGGTAAATCTGCTCTGAAGGCTTGGCAGGAATGGGGACATCACATGAGCTGCACACCTGTGTGCTCATAGGAGTGAGGTCTGCATCCTTCGTGCCCTTTGCTGTGTCTTAAGACAGGGTCAACTTTTGAACAGTCACTCTTCTAATTCCAACTGGATTTCTGGCAAAGGAGGGCTATTGCAAATCTGGTCGATGGTATCTGGGAGAAACTGATATTGAACTAGAGAGGAAATCTGTGAAACGGATGGATGCCCTGCTGATCTGGTGCTGATGAGCTGCAGGCTCCTTGGGTAAGATCTATGTGGAACTTGGATTGCTACTGGGAGAAAGCTTGGCCATTACACTGGAGAGCTACGTGCACATGGCTACTACAGCAGCAGCAGCAAATGAAGTGCAATGAAGCTCTGTAAAGAGTTTTCTGAATAAAAGAGAGGGTTTAATTTTAGAAGCATGAAGTACTCTCATATTATTACCCACCAGGTGGTGGGCGATACATGCAGGAAGCAGCCAACCTGAAAGAGACGCCACAAGAAAAGAAGTGTGATTATCTGAGGGGCCAAGCAGCACCTTGAAACAGAGCAAACACACTGCATCAAAAGGAGTGACCACCAGGATGCTGGATTTTCAGAAGTACAGCTGAGGGCACAGCAGAACTGAGACTTGAATCGGTACAGAAAGATGAACACTGAGGGATGAAAAGAAAAACAGAAAGTTAAAACTTTTTTTTTTTTCCTTACATTTAATCAGTGAGAAAGAATTAGGAGCAAGTAAAACTCAAGTGTCAAAAATAACATCTAAAACACTGGAGCACCAGATAGAGGTATTTGATGAGAAGCATCAACCAAAACAGAATGACACTATGCAGAGGGGATAGGGCTTACAGGTGAGGAAAAAAAAAAAAAAAGAGAGCAGAAATTTTAAACTCAGAGCTGAAAGCAGCGGTGTGCACGTGCAATCTTGAAGACCTCTATGAACTTTTAGACCCTGAGTGGCCGTGCTGATTTTGGCAGGAGTGGAGTAAATTTTTTTCTTAGTAATTAGCACGGGGCTGTGATGATAGCACAGGGGTGTTTCAATTATAGATGAGCAGTGCTTACACAGAGCCAAGGCCTTTCCTGCTCCTCACTGCATTCCACCAGTGAGGAGTCTGGGGGGCACAAGAAGTTGGGACACAGCTGGGACAGGGTCAGGAGTTTGATGACTGTGGGACCCTTCCAGCTCAGCATATTCTGTGATTCTGTGACAGCTGATCCCAATTGACATTCTGTGCCTTTTGCTGTTGTACTCAGCATATAACGCTGGGGGAAGAAGGAACTTCAGAGTGATGCTGTTTTTCCCCCATAGCCACTGTTAGGAGTGATAGAACTCTGCTCTTCTGGGGTTGGCCAAACACCTGCCTGGCCATGGGAAGTGGGGAATTAATTCCTTGGTTTTCATTGCTTGAGTGAACTGCTTTTGCTTTACCTTTTAAATTGGCTTTATCTTAAGCCACAAGTTTTCTCAATATTACTTTTTTCATATTTCTCTCTCCCATCCCACCAGAGGAGAGTGAGCAAGGGGCTATGGGGGGCCAAGTTGCTGGCTGCTTACAAGGAAGATTCACACAAGAAAGAAGTGTTATCCAATAGAAACACAAATCCAGCTGAACAGGCCCCCATATTTGGCAAGCAGCGATAGGTAGTAGAGCATGAGGAGGATACAGTTTCTAGCAGAGATAAGGGACAATTAATACAGTGTTCATGACCTAAGACATAGAATATGGAAGGCAAAAGGAAGACAACATATACCCACAGTGACTGTGAAAAACAGAACTCTGTGTCCCAGTGACAGCAGCATCGAAGAAAGAATATGCAAATGTACATGCACTTACTATGGTTACAGAGATTTCCAATGATAATTAAGACATGTACTGAGGTCTGTAAGCCCATTTCACAAAAAATAGCAGGGTATGTGACCTGAAGGAAAGACTACTGCCCATGCTCCTGCCCTATTTATGACTATTACACTATCAGTGACCAACTTGCTTTCATCTGTATGAACCCAGCAGTAATTTAATTCCTGAAGCACTGATAAGCATCAGTCTTGAGACTAAACAATAGGCTCAACAGAAGAATATTCACCTGCAGATGGAGAAGTCAAAGAAAAGCAACAGTATTTCTTGTTTAGAGGGACTGCTGTCCCACCTGTGGATATGGGACTATCAAGCAGTGCCCAGGCTGACAGATATGAAAGACATTTGGTCGTTTATAGAGAGGTCTGTCTCCCTTTCAGGACCTCTAAAGGCTGCTCTGAAGCAAGTCCACAGACTTCAAACTGTAATTTGAATCTAGACTAGGAAAATGTTTTTATCTCTGTGTAGAAACTAGTAGTGCCATCAGTCCTGAGAAATGCTTCTGATGGTTGGTGTAACACAAATAAGTCAAAAATGTAACGTATTAAAATAAATTAGGTACCTACTGTCTGAAAAGTTTGTCATTGTCCCTCCAGTTTGTCTTTCTTTTCCTGCTTGAAAGTGAGGAAAGGTCAGTCTTTGTGGCTCTAAACCCAGCAGAGTTGGGACTCAAGCCAAGACCTGCCATAACACCCAGATAAGTGACCCACCTTCTGGGATATAATACTCCCACTGCTCTACTGGTGCTCTACTATTCTGCATAATTTATTAAATATGAACTGAGTAAGGAAAGAAGTTACTCTACAGCCTGGTGTTTGGGGCAGTGACACAGAAATTAATCCTTGACTCAAAACAAGGCCATGTAACCTGCAGCTCCCTCCTGCTGGCTGGGTGTTCTGGCCAGCAGCCTGTCCTGTGGGAGCAGCAGCTGCTACAGAAGCTGGCTGGTAGTGTTACCTGCCACTGATTTCAGCAATTTACTGGAGTAGCAAGCGCTCTACAGCAGCTTAAATTTACCTCGAAAATGCATATATTTAGCACAAAAATTTACAAAATGGATTCAGACCTGTCTAAAACAATCACTGAAGTGAAAGTATTTTGACCATTCAAAGTAAAAAAAGATTCCCTTTTGGTTTACTTTTCTGGTTCCTTCTGCAAACTTCAATTTTGATTTGAGTGCCATATTCATTCTGATAACAGATCACTCTTTTACTTTCATATCTCACTGCCAAATGGGACTCACCTGTTATCTCTGATTGCAGGCAATTGGAACTTAAAGCAAGCTGTCTATCAACTACTGTTTTAACAGCTGATTAATTAGGGCTACAGGGATCCTGTGGAGAGCTTTATCTGAAGAGCGGCTCAACCATTAGTGGAAGAAACTTCCTTGTACACTCCTAGCTCAGATAACAAAGCAAGATAATAGTTCACAATCCTCCTCCAGGTAATACAAATAGAGGCACTCCCTCTTATCCTAACACATGAGTCAAACAAATCCCCACGATATAGTACTGTAGCACTGAA
>NW_020955419.1:276478-390768 GCF_003031625.1 Empidonax traillii | reverse complement strand
ATTTCTGAAATTGCAACCCATCAGCAATAAAAGCAGCATTTCTACCAGACTCAAAACAAAATCTCATTGGCCATGGCCACAAAATCATCTCTCATTATCTCATTATTGGTTAAGATTTCGATGCAGGTTTTTTTATGGTACTTGTCCAAATTCCATCTGGATTGGCTGGGTTTCAAGAGGCTGAAACAACATTTCTTCAGGATGCATTCCCACTTTGCTGGATCTACCCAAAACACTTACAGATGTTACACATTCCATGGGTAGGTAGGTAGGAATTTTTCAGGCTTTTGCAGGCGAAAGAATGCACCAAATGACTTGAAGACACTGCCACTTTCACCCAAAAACTTAAATAGAGATTAATATATCATTAGATCCTTACCATCAGGAATATTTTGTTATATCACATGGAAAAGATAGTCAAGGGATGTGTTTCCTGCGGAAGTGAATTTTATAGCACAGAACTGAAAGGAAAAGAGAAGGCACAAATGCACTCATATCGCTGATAAGACATCTACTTTTTGAAAGTTCTTTGTACAGAATGTCAGGACTTCTGATCTATTTCATTCTTATTTTACCAGTTAAATAAATGCCATATTAATCTTTTCTAAACAACCTTTCAATATCTGGCCGTTTGAATGATTTCTCAAGAAGAAGATTAGAGATTTTAATGCTTGATTCACAGACATTATTGAAGGCATTACCCTGGCAAGTTGAAGCAAGTGCAGAAATGCCAACAGGGCTAAAGGAAGGTGGGTGGTTCAGACCTCAGTCTCAGAGGCCCAATATGCCACCACTGTGATTCACTTGTTACTTTTACAAGCAGAGATTTTTTTTTTTTTTGCCCCACATAAAACAATGACAAATAAAGCACCAGCAAAGCTCAAATTCCAGAGAACCTAATTTCTGCCTGAGATCCCAGCCAGGTGTTTCCCACAGCCAGGCAACCCTGGCCTAGAGGTGCTCATTAGGGAACGCTACACCCCCACGGTGCTGGGTACCATTCCCATAGAGCCAAATCCTGTCCTCCAAAATGTGTGCTGTGATTGAAATTATATTGTACCTAATCTGTAACCCGTATTACTTCAGTGAAAGGCTGAGGTTCAGCTGGACAAAGATGCAGTTCCTTTGTCTTTTTCAAGGGAAAAGGCCTCGTGTATATTTTAGCGCTTCGGAGAACTCCTTTTGCCAGAATCTGTGCCAGGGACTAATGACATATGGTATCTTTCCTAGATTTGCAAGTCGAAAAGAGAAGACCCCTTTCATTACAGCATAATAGCATCCTTGCAATAGTTCAATAGCTATAATGAAACATGACAACCCAGATCTGCTTCCACTGATGTTTCGAGCCAGTGTCTGAATTGCACACTTTTGAACATGTGTCAAGCCACAACTAAATGCAAAATTCCTATACATTTCAGGGGAGGGGGATAATCTTAATTTTCATATTTTGTAGTGATCAGCCATTTTCAAATCACCAGTTTCCACAAAACATCGTAAATTGTTACTTGTTCTAAAATAAATGTATTTTTTCCCCTTATTATCTTGGAACGGGTGAAAACATTTCCCTGAGCCCTGGCCCTGCAATCTGTGGCAGTGATCATTATATTTAAACAAAGACCAGAACATACAGTCACAGATGAAGGGTAAAATGGAAGAAAAAATAAATAGATAAAAAAGATAACTGTGCATGTATCTCCTGTCCAGCTGTAAGATGTCTGAGTTCAGATCTGACTGCTGATACCTGTCTTTGGGTGTGCTTCTTATGAATGTAAAATGCAAATATATATGGTATGCTGCAGTTTGAAAGTATACACATGTATTAGATACCAAAATGCAAATCTGGATCCTCTTCTCAGTATCCGAAATTTGGATCCTATTCACCCAACTGGCACGGCTACATGGATTTACAACACTTTATATCATCGAAGACTTCTGACTTCTGGGTGACTAGTTTGTCTTACATAGAACCACTTGCCTCATTATTTAAATATCATAACCTAGATCAACCATAAATCAAAAAAATTCTCTTACTACTCACTGGGGATGGTCCTATGCAGGCTTAAGAGTTGGACTCAGTGATCCTTGTGGGTCCCTTCCAACTCAGCATATTCTGTGATAAGATTTACAGGGATGGATTCTTTATGGTTAATGTTCACTTGGAAATTACAAAGGTAAAAATTCACCACTTTCATTAAATGCACACTGTCATGTTAACACTTGACTCCAGAAGTTATAACTTGAAAAGAAACATTAGGTATTTCTATAAACTCAGAGAGAAAAATACCCACAGCTGATGACACTGACTGTGCACCCACTGCAGGCCTCACACAGGCAAAAATCTGACTCAGGTCTCATGCAGACATATGAGAGAAATCCTGCAGAAACAGAGCAGGGTTGTATCTGATGAAAGACAAAGCAAACTCTTTCAGCTTGGCTCCTGAAACACTGGGCTGGAGCCCAGACTTTGATGCTTCCTGGTTAAGAAGTGAAAACACTAAAAAAACAACCAAACAAACCCCCTACAGATTAGCAGGACTACTGTAAGTTAACACATTTCAAATTACTTTTAAGTGCCAGGGTTCTTCCACGTTCCAAGCAGACTGTACACACAGAGTGGACGGAGTCCAAATTCAACCATTTGCCAGTCTCCATCTTCACTATTAGCTTTAATTAACAAAACAAAGGCTTCATCTAGTATTTCTCAAAAGTTGATTTTTCTTTAAAAATAATAATAAAAAAAATCTCTTTGCCCTACTTTTTTTTTTTTTTTTTCTTTCCACTCAAACCTTCTTAATACTCCTGTGGTGGCACTAATAGGATTCCATTATCTGACACATAGTGAGTCATCACAAAGAAACAGAAAACCTTGCTTTCCTATGCAGGAATCAAGTACTTGCTCCTTTACAAGGTCTCAGTAAAAAGCTCTCTATTCAACTTAATTCCTCTCTTTAATGCTATGTTATAAAAATAGGGGTGCCTGAAAATTAGTAAATAAATTGAGGTTACACGAAATTCAACAGAAGTCATGTAAACAGAAAATATATAGAGGTTGAATTTTTTATGACAAAGTCCACACCAACTGGTCCAGGGTTCAAGGACAGTAGCAATTTTTTCAAATATATGACCACGTACTTTGATATTTTCCTAGGCCTGGATCTGTCATTTGAGTATATAATGGAGAGGGCCTTGGACAATTTGGCTTTGCACTCACACTTTAAAATATATGTTTAAAGCTGAACATGGAAAGTGAAATTAGACAAGAATTATTCAATTTAGAAATAACTTGTACAAACCCATTTAAAGGCAAGCTCTGAAAAATGCAAACAAATTGCATATAATTTTAAACATTATCGTACTAATAGGGTAAAATTCTAATCTCAGTGACCTGGGTCCATCTCCTTTGATCTCTCAAAGTGTTGTAGGCATCTGCCTAAGAATGGTCTCAATAATTATGTGGTAGCTGGGAGCAGAATCAGTCACAGTGAAAACAAACACCTGTACTATTCTCAATTCATGACTCACACATTCAAATGTATTTTACATCTTTCAGTTTGGAGTCTAACCTTCCTGCAAATTTGGAGTGATACTGCTGAAGACAATAGGGATTTCTATCATTGTAATGAAGGACAGAGCCTGTCCACAGAGATATATTTTTAATAAAATCTTCAAACAGCCATTTTAAGTGAATTTCACAATGTCTTTACTCAAAAATGAGCTGTTCGCTAGCTGAAAGTAACAACCAAAAAGAAAAGTTAAGGGATGAAAAAAAAAAAGGTTGAAACTGTAGGGACTAGGATATTTAATCATTGATAACACTGACTGAATTGTAAAGAGGCTCAAAAGAAGGTGTATGTGAATGGAGATGTCAGATTAGCTTTCCTACTGGTTGGGATTTCAATAACCGACAGTAGATAAGATACAATTAGTATTCATATATTGAGGCCAGAGATTTGGAACCAGTTTTCAAAGTATTGTCTAGCCTTGAAAAAGTATGAGCTGCTTTATTAAATTTTTACAAAATATATATTTTAATAAAACGCACTTCACTTCAGAAGAGAAGGAAAAGTGTTGGTCGATTGTCTTAATGTTTCAACCACCAGAAAACCAGCTGAGAAGCAAATGATTTTTGAGAGTCCTGGAAACTACATGACTGATCTATCAAGACTTCCACTGTACTTGAAAGGTCCATGGGTCACAACTGCAGGAAGTCGCATTTTGAGACCCAGCTATGAAGTTATTCGAATGGCCTGAAGACATACCCACATCAAATGGCTGACCTCCTGCTCTTGCATACTGCAGGTCAGCTTACATTTTTTAGCCAGAGGCTCTTGCTGATTCCCTTTCATAATACCCTGGAACAAAGAAACACACTCTCAACTTTCTGGGAAGTCTCCCTGGGTTACCTAGAACTCAGCTTGGCACAGCAGATCTCTCGCAAACAAGTTCATCTCTTTAAATTGAAGGCAGTGACACGGTACATGCAAATGCTGCTTCCCAACCATCCTTTTCCAAGACCACCGAAAACAATTTCTCCGAATGGAGTTTCTGACTGCCTTTAGTAACTCCTGTCCCAGACTTTGCATCTCAAAAGCACTTCAGATTATCTGGCTTTGAGGAAGTGAAATGATGACTTGCATAAATACGCTTCTCAAAAACTATCAGGTCAACCTTTAGCCCTGTGCAGTTAAAATGGTCTTACCAGCAGAACTTGCAGTAAACACACTCAGCTTTCTACAGGCAAACAATCCAGTAAGTAAAAATTCTGATAAAATAGAGAACTCTGCCACTGCATGTCATATGCCCCACACAGTATATCAATTAAATCTTTGTTCAAATGCTGGAGCTTCATTTACTTTTTGAATTTCTTTGGTCTCTTCATAAATGTTTGCTGCAGTGAAAAATGGTACTGCAAGTTTATGCAACGTCCATCTGATTAAAAACTCTAGAATACTTTTGAAAAAAATGTGGAATCATTAATGCTGCCTTCCATTTGTGTAGTGTATCAGTCCTGCATGTTTTTAGCTAGCTACAGTAACATGTAGGGCTGCATTCTCCAGTCTAACAACCACATAACACTGGGCACTTGCAGAGCACTGGATTCTACCACACACAAAAACATCACAAGTGGTTTAAAACATTTATTGTTGCAATCATTCATTCACACTATTCACTAGCGCTCTCCTGGATTAATTTCAGTTACATTAAATGACTAATTTATTGCTTCTAAAAATAAAACATAATAAACTATGTAAGTCTATTAACTATTCATAGCAGAACAGTACAATATGTCATAAAATGCAGAAAATGTAAATATACAAAGATATGTCCCTAAAGTTTTCCAATGTCCACGGTCTGGTGGATTTTCTTGTTGATTAAAAAGAATAAACTTCAATATTTTTTTTTTTTACTATTTTTGTTTGTTTAGCCTAAGATTGTGTAGTCTATATCTATTAAAGGTTCACAATTTAATATTCACATTTTAGTGTCATCTAGCCTCCTGCCTAGGTCAAATTAAAAAAAAAATGCAAAAAATAAAATGCAGGAATTTATCTACAGAGACTATAAACAAGTAAAATGAAAAAGAAAACAGAGTCAAGAAAATAAGACACAAATACAAAAGACTAGAGCACTTGTAAATACTAAATTAACATTCAGACACAACTGCTTTATTGGGCATTAAAATATCGCCTTATAAAGAGAAACAAACCAATACATAAGAAAATTATTTGCTTTTAAATTTAACTTCATCTATTCTGTATGAAAATTAGGTAAATTGCTGCAGAATTACAAAGACATTACAGCATGAACAATCTTGGCTTTCCTCTATTTCATATAAATGGACTGATATGAAGAAAAATTGCATTGTCTGTGAGCTTATTACATTTATTTTTCTCTTATGTGGTACATGTTTACAGCAAGAAGTTATGAATGAGCAGAATCTCTCTGCTTGTTCTCTTAGCAAGGACACGTACGGTAAAACCACCTGCCCTGAGGAACACAGACATATGTAACTGGGTTCTCAGCTACAATAAGAACCCCACAGAAATTTTTATCCCACTGGAAAATAAACTTTTAAGTTCATTTTTCAAATGAAAATTTTTCAATTTGGAATTTGTGTGGGTTTGTTTTGTGGGGTTTTTTTGTTTGTTTGTTTGCTTGTTTGTTTTTAAATTTCTCCAAACCTAAGTAAAAAAAGTTCTCCCAGTTCACTTTAGCAGACCCTGGTTATCCAGCTCCCTGCACTTCTTCCAACCTCAGGGCCACCAAAGCACCTTCAGAAAGAACACAGTAGCTGACTTAAGAGATGACTTCATCCACCTCTGAAGCTCATCACCTTGACAGTGTGGAAGTGAACCAACTTCCATGAGAGCAAAATAAAGCACTACACAGGACCCTCAGTAAAGAAAGTCACTTGCCAAATGCAGATTAACAGAAGTTAAAGAAACACTGCAAGATCAGTCCAAGCACTGGCAAGATTCTACACTTCGAGTCATTGACCCATCTCTATAATTTCCTCGGAAAGAGTTTGATTTCTAAATACTGCATGAAAATACAAGGCTTCTACTGTCAAAGGCTGAAATCCAGTGAAGACAATTACTTAGAAAAGAGTCACAAATGGGAAGGTTTAGTGAAGATAATGTTGGTGGCACTACAGTGCTGCTTGTAAACACTTTGTCCCTGATAATAGTCTGCACCAAGCAACTCCCAGCAAGAGCAGTGCACGTTTTTTCACCACAGGGAGATTCCCTCAGGGAGCAACCAGGGAGCCACACCACTGGGAACTGATTGCATATATCAAACAAGAAAAAAATTTTCTTGTTATTTCAAGCAGTAAAAAGAAGAAAAAAAATTGGCCTGTACTCACACCTGCACTCACATCTAGGAAAAAGAAGAATTGAAAAGAAACTCTCTTATATATGTGTACATACACACACAGGTTAGCTATTAAAAATATGGGTGTGCTTAGCAGCTGAATAGACCTCTTCTATTTGGAGTATTTTTTAAATACAATTCCCAAAGCTTAGTCCACATCATTAATGCTGTGAAAAGTGAGGCTACTGTGTGGCTTCAAAGCATAATCTTTTTTCAGAGGAGTAGACATCTGCTGCATTCATTTTACTGCAGAGGTTTTTATAGAAAGAAATTAAATAGGAGAGAGGCATGTAGGGGGAAGGTTTTTTTTTTTTTTAATGCACAGGAAAGAGTTCTGCCCTCATGCTAATATAATGGCCATCAGTAAAGGAGCACTGGAACAGGCAAGCTGGGCTTTGCTCTCCACTTCAGTGGGTCAGATTGGTTTAGCTGAGGAGAGTTGTTTAGGTGCTGTGGCCAGGCTGCAGCCCGGGGAACCACCACCCTGCTGCTCTCCCACAGTGCCTCTGAGCCTGAGAAGTCTGAAAGCTTTAATAGAAAGCTACTAACTAAAAGCATGTTTATTAACTAGTTTCATAGAGGAAAAAGTGGACCTCGGAGCAATCACATGCATGAGGAGGCTGATGATCTGAGAAGAACATTACACAGGTAGACAAGAGTTTGCAAAGAGCAGCAACTTTTTTTGTCTGCTTCGTTGATAAAAGGACAAGACACAGAGCTTCAGTTTTGCTCTTCTTGCCTTTTTCTTCTCCACTGTAGTCTGTTGCCTCCTGGGTAAAACCCCAAGTTGTTCAGGGCAGGCTGTTCACCATCCTGTGCTTGCACAGAGCCTGAGGAAGGCTCAGCTGGTGCCCCACAACAGCTCCATTATAGGAACTGCAGTGTTGGGGCCTCATCCCTCTACTCTGCTGTCATAAGACACCTCCTGTCCACGTCACCAGTGTTTTAGTGCTTAGGATGTAGCTGTTACTTAGACAAGGTAGATATATGCTTATCCAAGTATCTGAGCTACTGTGCTTAGAGCCACTGACAGACTTGTATTGTTCTGCTGCTTACAAACTGACAAGCAGGAGGGAAGACACTGAAGCTGCCCAGGCATAAAAGGGGATTTTCACAGGGATACACCAACAGGACATTCTTCCATTGCTTTTCCCTACACATCACTTGTCACTCAGCTCTATTACACAAGCCTGCAGTACCTGTGGTTTCCAAAAACAACATTCCAGAAGACTGCATCATCATGGACCAGAGAGCAAAAACGAGTGTATGGTTTTCCCTAGCCCTGAAATTCAGTGTATGAATACAAGAAGATGGTGATTATTGATTTCGGAGTCATATAATACTATCGGAGGTCTGAAAAACACGTGGAAAGGTAGAACCGAGGCTGTTTTCCAAGAGAGGAAACCGATACAGGAGATGACCTTAAAATGAAATGAAGTTGCTGCAGACCAGGAAAGGATGGCCTTGGCAAGGCAGACAGACCAGGTAGCAATGGCAGGTACAGTAAGGAAAGGGACAGGTTAAACCTGAGGGAACAAAAGCTGCTGGTGAGACTGTTATGTTGCAAAGGCTCCACTACAACAGGGCTGCCAGAGGAGTCTGGACAAACAGCAGGTAGGAACGACATAAATACGGATGATTCCTTTGAGGTTGATGGATAAATCAGATGTTTTCAACACCACAACACTACCACTCAACATCATCACACCTTAGAATCACTTCCTTGCTTTCCATCAGGTACCATATCCAAGGCTCCCCAGGCTCTCAAAGACACACTGCTAACCTAGAGAAATTTAACCTATTGCAGCCACATGGGTCTCCGGGAAAGAAAGATACAAAACCTTTAATTACTTTAAATATTTTGATGTTAGCAGGAGACTTCTTAAATAACTCATTCCAGGAGAAAGATATTTGTCAGTGTGCTGTGACTGTGATTTCTATACAACAATCAATCCCTTGGATTATTTTGCCTCCTTGAGAACTGTTGCAGCTCAATCATTTACCAGACAATAGATTATGTAATTTCTCTTAAATCAACATTTCTCTTAAATCTCTTAAACCAAATAAGATGATGAGATTCAGAGTCAGCTTCAACCTGATTGATAACGTTTTAAAGGCAAAAAACTGACAGTACCAATACTCTGAGTTTAGAAAGCTGAGGTAGAGAACAATGAATGAAAATAATAGAAAATAAAATTAGGTTGCACAAGAAGTTGCAACATGATCAGTGCTCCAGCTCTTATAAGGCAAAATTATGAGTTGAAGTATACCACTACCACGAAAATATTATCCCAAAGTTAAGAATATTTCTTCAATTAACCAATATTGTCCTCAAAAGAAAAAAAATGTATATATTTTTATACCAGGTAAACTGAATTTCTTTACCCTCCTGCTTCTGCAATAAGGCTCAGATTTCCAGATCT
The DNA here is from genome assembly GCF_003031625.1 of Empidonax traillii. Lineage (NCBI taxonomy): Eukaryota > Metazoa > Chordata > Aves > Passeriformes > Tyrannidae > Empidonax > Empidonax traillii. The sequence goes on along the minus strand of NW_020955419.1, from coordinate 381,472 downwards.
TTTACTACAACTCTTACAGACAGATTTCCAAAACAGCTGTGTGTTAGTTAAGTAGGATGAGATACACTGAAAAGCTGATACTTACTGTGTGATATTTAAATGACAAACTTTTGAAACAGAAAAAAGGGGATGTGCTTTTCTATTAGAGCTCTCTCAAAGGGAGCATTAACATCCATTGCTCTGCTTCACTATCACTTTCTGTGTTAAAGTCTCAAGTGCCTTCTTTAGAATAAGATGCACCCCCACATTTTCTGTCAGGCAACATCCCTTTAATTTTCATTTTAATATTTTGCATCAAAACAAAAACTGCATCTTATTGTAAGTAATATAATTTATTTATACTTGATATCATCTGAAAAAGTGAAGACACACCAACAGCTCAAGCATGAAGCATTTTTAATTCTTCAGATGAAGTGACAGATGATTATCAAATAACATTTATTAAATATTTAAATAATAACAAAAAAAATCTTTTGCTTTTAAAAAGCATATGAAACACAAAAGAAAATTTTTTATTCTGGCTGCTTTCTGTGGTTTGGAGGATACCTGGGGTGACAGGTCACATAGTCATAGGAACTTGAGCAATCAGTCCATCCCACTGTGCGAAACATTTTCTGCAATGTACTGCTTGTTTCTTGCCAAGACTGTTACCAGTCACTGTTTTCATCACTCGCCTTGTGTTTATCCATCTCCTAACTCATTACTCTCCCTGACAAGCCCTTTCTTGCTCAATAATTTGCTTTTTTTCCCCCCACCTGGTACCATCTACTAGTGATAACAATTTTCTAAACATCCACTAATTTGGGCTTTAATTATTCAATCTGCTTCTTAAACATTTGCAGTTTGCTCAAGTGTGCCAACGTTAATATTAAAAAAAAAAAAATTAAAAATTAAACCATCTAGTACAATAATTCTTAGATTAAGCATCATGACTCAGAGGGGGTCACCCACAAGATGAAAATGCAGTGGAAAAAGAAATCGGAAAAATTTGGATAAAAATCTACAACAGTATCAAAAGTAGGAAAATCTGGAAACTGCCTGAGTACCATAATCTCCATGTTCAAACATAATTCACGTGGCCAAAAGCCCCATATCCCCATTTTCATGTTGTGTGTTGGCTTTTTTTCAAGTCTAGTGTTTAACACTGGCCTGATAAAGTGAAACATTTTTGGCAAGAAAATCCTGCTCTCGTGACGGTTTGATCTAAAAAGTTCTTCTGAGGCCTATTCAAACTTTTGGCACATTCTCCAGTTCTCTCAGGTCTCTCATGTATCCACAAAGATTGTTTTCCAGTTTGCTTGTTGGTTACAGAATTTAGCAATCATGCTGCTTCTTCAGTGGCATCACAGTAAAAATAGACTGTGGGGGCTTGTTTTTGCAGAGGAGGAAAGGATGGGGGACCAATTTTTGTTAATAGAAGATTTTGGCCGGGAGCCTTTTGCTTTGGCTTTTTTCCAGCAGAAAAATGCCATTTGGCATCTGAGAACAGGGTTTCTCTTTACCAGTTTGGCTCCTCCCACAAGTAACAGTAAACCATCATTGCTTTATTTCAAAATAAGTTCCAAGGAATTTTTCTCTTCCCCCAATGAGCAGGAGATGATGACATGTGTGAATGCAGGAAAGTCAGTCTACTGGAGTCATGGTTTGGGTTTATCCAATTTGTAGTTGAAAATTGATTATGTGGGTGACAAAATTTTATGCAAATACCTTCTAAGAAAAAAGGAGATATTTAATAATCTTTTTATGTATCAGAACTGGTGAGATTTTGGATACAGAAAAACAAATTTGTGAAGCTCCACAGATTCCATAATTGTCTATCCTGATAATGTCAAAAACACAGAACAGCACTATCTTCCCTTTACTTCAGTCCTTGTAGCTACAGTAAGTCACAGGTCAAGAGAACTCTGATAAATAAAATATTTATTTTAATATACATCTGTTATTAAACCCACCCCCTTTTAGAATCAAAATGCAAATAAATTTTCAGTTTCAGTAAACACTTCCTTTGAACTCCTTGCAGACAGTGCCTGTTGTCTGGAATGAGAAGTAATATTATCTAAGTGTAGAAGTAATACTTCTACTGTAAAAATCCACTGAATAAGTGTCATCACTTGTCTATATTCAGTTTACAGATGTAGTGATCTATAAAACCTCCGAAATGTAAGAAACAAAAACCCAAAAATAATCCCCACCTCCCCCAAAATCCATGAAAAAATGGGGTAAGAAAATAAATTAAGCACGTTACTAAAACATTTTCTCTCAGAATGAATAGAAAAAGAATGCTTAGAAAAATATTCAAAATTATGTTACTTCTGCTACACTTCACTTTTAAAATGCTCTCTGTGACTGCCTAAGTTCCTTTGACAGAAATGCTTATTTCAATGCTTACTGTCTCAGACAAGAGAAATCCCTACATATGATGAACCTTCATCCTTTACAACAAATTTAGTAGTGGACCTTAATACTGTGCCGCTATTAAAAACATTGTGACTGTGCATTAAAAGGTCATGCTCATTTTCTAAGCTTTCCCTGTAGAAAACATGCATTTCTACTGTATCTGCACTGTAACTTGAGGGCTGCATTCACTACAATTTTCTGAGCTGTGTGGATATAATCTTCCTTTTTGTTTACTTGTCAACAATATTAATGCTTTCTATTTTCAGCACTTTACTCTCTCCATACTCTGAAGATATGTCAACAGGCAAAAAAGTACACTTAGTACTTGAATATGTAATGCAGCCTCATCTTTAGGCATACTTGTCATTATTGAGAGGTTAAGAATTCATACTTATTTCATAAATATACCATCAGTATATGCTAACTGAATTATACATGGGACATTTCTCACATTAAAGTAGAAAATAAAATTTACTATCAAGAAGTGAATAGGTAATACAAATATTTTCCAGCCATTAGATCCTTTCCACTTTTTTCTTTTTTTTTTTTTTTGACTGTGCCTGAAAGGACCCTAATATTTGGTACTGCTAAACCAGGTAATCACAAAAATGCTGAAAGTTCACTTAGATAAAGAATAGCTATTGTAGGGTGCAAAGAATACTGAAGCTCATTAGTGTGAGAGGTAGTTGTATTACTCTCTCTATAAGCCTGAAAATATTCCACACAAGCTAAGTTAAAAGTTTCCATTAATCACTGTCAGCAACAGAAGCCAATTCCCATAACAGATCATTAATTCATGCCGTACCCCACTTTGTTCACGAACAAGGCATTTCATGACATTAGTCAGGAAAAAATGACTAAGCTCCAAGATTTTTGCTGTGCTCCTTTACAATGTCATTATTTCACTATTGGCAATATAATCCATAACTTGGGAATGCCAACAGCCTTTCCTTCCTTTGGCAAGATGCCGACCTGTATCAAAGAGTATTACAACAAGTTTAACTCTTGGCAGCATCTTTTGGAACTCTTGGGAATTTTAGCACTTCCCAATCAAAGGGTCCAGATATCTGACACACCATAATGCTTCAGGGCTATTTCTTGAACTGTGATACCTCGCAGAACACGATACTGGCATTTGGTCACAATGTCTTTTTTTGATATTTTAGATTGACACTTGCTGCAATTACCCTTTCCACAAGATTCTGCTCCAGAGATGCGCAGCCTCTCAAATTACTGACAGCCCTGTCACAAACCTGACTTTGTTCTCTTAACCAACTACTACCCATGGCATTTCATTAGAGGGACATTTTGACTGAAAGCAGTCTTGCCAAATACTTTTCTACTCATAAATTGATTTGTCATTCCACTTCTGGCTGTCTTTGTTGAATGACGTGCAGATTTGGAGGCAATCCAATTAACAAGTAGAGCAATTAATATCACAAAGTATCTTCATGCTAACTTGCTAACCTAAAGGGTTAAACATTTTCTACTGACATGATCTAAACAGTATATTTAACAGTTCTTACATTTATGCAGCCTCTTCCACTGCCAGCTCTCTTGCACCATCTTAAAAACTGTGATTTGTTGCCAGTCATTGTTTCTCATGGAATCCGCCTGGGAACTCCAACAGGATTTTTGCATCTATACTCAGGTCAAAACTTATTTGTACAGAGACAGAGACACTATCCTTATCTACCTTCAAATGAAACACCAGTTTAACAAGTTACAGAAAGAGGAAAGGACCAGCTCAAAGGAAAGGAACAGTATTTTTCTGTTGCTCTTTCTGTTAGTGATCGGTTCTGAAATGCCAGTTTGCACAAACTTCTACCACGTTTTGAAATATTACTACTTCATCTCTTGAGAAGAGTAGAGGATATTATGCAGTCATCTCGCCTGAGTTCATTATCAGTCCAGTGTGTTTAATATTAGAATTCCTCTATATTCTGAGAGAATGGTCCAAACAACAAAGCAAGTTTCCTCCCACTGACTTTTCCGGAAGCTAAAGTCAAGTAAAATATTATTTGTGATAATTTTACAAAGGAAAGATTTTTGATTATTGAAATGTCTTCCCAGGGCAATTTTGTGCTTGCCTTGCTGCTATGATAAGCATCAGGGGAGGAAAAAAAATCAGCTCCTTACAGAGGAGAAACTGTGTCATACCCACCTTTTAAAAGTGAGTCTTCTAGGATCAAAGCAGAACACAGTAAAAGCTTTAGAAAAACTGTGCTGTTTTACATCAGGGCTGAATTTAGCTCCACATCTTTGGCTAAGACTTTAAAAGGTAGCAAAAGAGAATGAAAAACAAGGACAACACAAGGTCACTATGATGGAATGAAAATAACTGCTGAGAGCTTGCCATTTTTTTTCCTTCAAACATTCAAACATTTTTGTTTAATTAGTCAAAATGCTAATTTTACCTATATGACAAAAAACAAGGAGTGTAATAATGCAATGGTTCAACAGATCTGTGTGTTTGAGCAGGGACCAAAGGGCAAACTTTCCAGAAAATCAGCTCAATAAACAAAAAGAAATCCTTAAACCAGTTGACTGCCCTAATTGTGGCTTCTCTCACTTCTGCCTTAGATAATCACTTCTAGATGTGTTATTTTCCATTTGTCCCAGTTGGCATTCAGTGTGTTTGGTTAATTTCTCGGCAAATACATTAAAGATACTTTGGGGAACTGCTTATTTCTATCCCAAATTCCAACCTCTATAGTATCAGGAGCACACCAAACAAATTACTGCATCCCAGGATATGGGCTCACGCTTGACCACTTGATGCCAGTTGACACACTTGTTAAAGTACTCAGTAGGTCTCCAATGACCTATTGTATGTCCTGAAAGGCATTCCTGCTGGCAATCAGTTTGCATTTCATCCCCTTGCCAAAAGGGATGGGCAAAGTATGGTTTATTTACCATAGAGATGTTCTCTCACTTGCACATGTTCCTAGAACAAACAGCATATCTATACTTCTTAACATTAAATATTTGAACTTGACTATTTCTTTTCATTCCACTTGAATTTCCATTCAGGCCTGGAAATGCCAAACTCCAGCTTGGTCTCATGAGCAGCTGTGAGTGAGATCAGCAGTGACACTGCTTGAAACCTTACAAAGGTAAAAAACCAGTTTTCTAAGATTCACAGTTCAATAGCTCCATGCTGAAGAAACTTGAAAAAGCATCCCCGAGTATAAGTGGCAACTTAGCTGAGAAAAACACCACAAATCCCAGCCAAAACCTAAATGAGAGAAGTCTCTTATTGACTGTCCTGCTCGTAGAGCTGAAGAGAAGCCTTGGACTGGTTGTGAAAATTTTCTTGCAATGCCTTTCCACTGCCTCTCCTAAACTCCAAGCTTTCTTAAAAGGTTTTCAACACTAACAAGAATATTATGAAAAACAGAGACAGGGAAGAACTGTTCTTCTTGGATTACTTGGATGTAAATACTAGTCAAGACTATGTTGACTTATCCAGATTATTCTTACAGATCCCTACTAGTTCAATATCCTCACTTTGAGATCTGGTTGCAGTCAGAGAGTAATACTCGTCCAAAACATCCAGAGGTTCCCCAATCATTTTCTAGTTATCCTCTTCCTTCTACTGCAAAATGTGGTCTGAAAGGCACAGTACTACTCTTCAATATAGACTATCTAAACTTCAGAAGTGCTTGAAAGCTGTTTCCAAGACTCTTATGGGATCTTCACAGCTGTAGTGCCTTCATCTCTGTAAAGCATTGTAAGATGCCTGTAACATGGCAAGTGAGCAATAGGAGTTGTAGAGGTATTTATATGTCTTTGGCCATATCACAACTGTATTTCTTTGTGTAATCTTTCTCTAATTTGCATGTTCTAGATCTAACTGCATGCATCTGCCTGCTGACTGGATTGGCCTCTTGGCAGTACATTTCAATGGGTTATGCCTCCAGCTTAAAGATAAAATTCTAAACACAGAACAGTCCTATTCTGAGGAAACAGTAAAGAAATCAGGCAAATATACCTCGAGTTGCAGAACACTTAGCACCAATATATGTAAAAGAAAAATGAACTCCAGTTCACTTGCAGACAAACCCTACTGCCTTGGCGCAGTTAGTCTGAAAGCCAGAGCAGTACTACGAGAGATCATAAATCAGATCTTAATCATTTCATCCCTTTTTTCAGAGGAGCACAGCTGGTAGGATCAGAGCACACCAACCGGGACACACCATTTGATCACTTCTATTTCCTAAAGCTTGAGGTTTAAAGGGAACCTTAGACCATTGGCTATGTCTGAGTTGGTAAATTCTTTAGCACTGAGGCCAACTGGGGAAGAGCAGCCCACATCCACTCTATTGATTACCCTGCCCTCTGAAACAGGAGGGCCATGTCCAAAGCGCTTACTGGTGATGGTTTCCAGCCTGTGCCACCTCCAGACCTTATGGATGAGTCTTATTTCTCATGAGCCAGAGGCATCTTATTTTAACACAGAATAGAAGGTTACCTACCAGTATGCAAATAACAGCATGGGAATAGCCTCCAGGAGTCTCTTCCCAATTACCACAGGCCATTATATTTCATACAGTTACCACAGAACTGGACATAAAAAGAGGAAACAAAAGATAATTACTAATTTTTTTAATCTAATTGGTTCTCCTTTCACTTTACTGATTGAGGTCTTTAAAGTAGTCCCAGCATTGCATTTTATTCAGCCTTAAATACAATGGACTCTTTACCCAATTTTGAATATCTTTTGGGATGCAGAACCCTGTGCAGTAAGTATCAGCTTGTCATCAACCCAGCCAGTATCAGTACTGAGAGCAAAAACTAATCTATTCATTATGTGTCTTTTTAGAAATTATATTCCCCTTTCTACCACATTGCATTGACCATGTGTTTAATTGCTCACACTCTGCCCACTGTGTAGGATTCACAGGCAGGAGGGAATAGAAAAACAATTTAATGATGAAGTAATATCAGAAATGAAACCTAACAATTTTTGCTCTGTCTTCAGAAAGAAACCAAACAACGCAACCTATTGGTTATATCACCAATCTTCCGTTATCTTGCCCAGGATAGATAAGTGATTTATCAGCTTGTTTTTACCGCTGTAATCCCAAGCACTGGCAAAACATTAACAATCTTCCTGACTTCCAGAACTTCGTCAATATTCCAATATACAAGCACATCCTATTTTGGGGTCTCTTTTCTGCTGAACAAAGACCAAAATATCACTGCTTTTGTGTGCACCAAACAACAGATGTTTTCCCTCATCTCTGTCCAGTAACACAGCTAAGCTACCATGCCTCTCTTCATAAAAAACAAAAAGTACATTTTTAACTTTCTTATTGTCCTTTCACATGGCTTTATCCTGGATGCTTTAGTGGCTGTTATCAACTTTCTACACTTCATAACTTCTGAACTATATCAATTGTTGTTAGTGTCCCTTTTCCTATTCATTATAAATTGCTTTTTTATTTCTAATCTCTGCTTTCACTTCAACGCTGAACCAGAAAAGGCTTTTAGGCTTTTTTTCTTGGCTGTAGAGTCATGGATTTTTGGACTATCTAATGTACCTGTACTTTATAAGAACCTTCAATTTTCAGCCACACTTCTCATGCTCTTATGTCTTTGTGGAAATTATATCACATTCTTCCCCTTTCTGCTGTATACAAACTTTGCCACAGGTTTTAATGGTTTTCCTTACATGATCCTTTCTTATGGATAAATAGCTTCAGGCTTGGAGTGGTTGCTCTGGAGATGTTGTTTTTATGTTCCCAAAATAACCTGACTAGTACCACTAGTTCCTCTTACCTATGTGCAGTGCAGGGCCACCAGCTCAGCATCTGCATCACCCTTCTACCACCAGAACTATGTGATTTACTGCCAAACTGTTACAAAACCCCACTGATTAACTAAGATCAGGTTAATGTAGGACTGTCTGTAAGCATGTATATATGTGGCAATATTCTGTCAATGTCCTATCCTTGAAATAAAACAAATCACTCTAGTGCCAAGTTCGGATCTCAAAAAAAAGAGCAAACTCTTTCTGCACATTAAGTATTTATGAGACACCACAGGGTCATAGAATGAGCTGAGTTGGAAGGGACACAGAATCATCATAGTATCATAGAACAGCTTGGGCGAGTAGGACCATAAGCATCATCTAGTTCCAAACTCACCACCACGGGCAGGGAATATCCAGCAAAACTATCTCTAAATTCAAGTTAGAGAAAACTCCAGAGGAAAATGGGGTTCTTTGGAGCTCAGGATGGGTTATGTTTCCAAACACCTCCCTTCTCTGCAAGAAGACAGATTCTGGTTTTGAGCACCTGTGAGCAGCACTGTTAATGGAGATCACCCTGAAAGCCAGATCTGAATTTCGAATCCCGAGACCTTCAATTTTAAAGTCACTTAGAGGAAAATGGACAATTATCGATTTTATGAGGCCCTCGGGAAAAGTTCAAAAAATGTGGGGTTATATTTGAAAATTGTTTGCAAACAGAAAAAGGTGCCTTAAATTGCCTCTTCAGTTCACAGAAATAGTAGGCTTCAGCAGAGTTAGGATGCTAGGTGTTTTCAAAGATGAAAAAAATAATGGAAAATGCTCAGAATGTTGGTACATCCTTGTAGCTCAGAGTGCAGTATATGCCTATTGTCACCTCTGTGCGCTAATTACAGTGAATGGAAAAGGGCAACAATAAATAAAAACCAGATGGGGAAATGTCATCCAGTTAATCCAACTCCGTATCCTTCTAAGTCACAGGAAACATTTTATTTCTGGCTCACAATAGTTAGTGCTGCAGCACATTTTAGATGCTGGGAGTTTTTACAGCAGAGGGAGTTCTTACATTACATCTTTCCTGTTGTTTTCTGGCACAGATTTTCTTTCCCCTATAGAAGAGATTGTGTAGGATACACAAACACACACGAGCCTAGAGAAGCAGATTGACTTCGTCGACTTTTCACCTCAGAAAGTACAAAGTTTGCAGGTGCACATTCATGGCTTGTGTTACTAAATCCTGCTCCTGCTACATCCGTCATGAGCACCCACCGAAGGAGAGGGGGGGTTTATCTAGTGCAGAGTCACATCACTAGAGCCTGCTTAAGATTTTCACAAGGGGACTAACTAAAAAGTGCTCATCAGCCAAGTATCCTGTACCCCTCACCTTCTGACTATTGGACTTAACCTAAATAGCTTCATCTTATTACCTTGTTTTGGATGACATCAGTTCACAGCTTTGTAAATGAGGGACTTGTAAAATTACCAAACATCCCATATTTTGTGTATAACACACACAAGCCTTTCACCATTGCTCAAATTCCAAACTTCACAGCTGATTGCCAGGATTTACTAAAAGCTGTCGTGAAACTGGGTGGGATGACATATACAGGAGCACAACCACCCCTTCATCAATTTATCACAGAGCATCAACCTCATCAATCTCACCTGCTCCTCTAGTAATTAATGTGCCCTGTTTTGCTCCCATTTCAACCAGACTATCTACCAAAAAGGAACAGGAGAGATGAAGAGTCTAACCCAAGTGTCATCCCACATGGTTCTGCTCTTGTTCTCACAGATGCACACTGTGCCAAGTCTCAGATACGACGGGAAAGGGGAGTCAAGTTCCATCCTTTCTGCTGCAGCTTGCACAGACTCCTGTTTATCTTGTCCTACTCTAGGGCTGATAGTCCTGGCTTGTTGGACCATTAGCATTTATGCATTACTCTGGCAGGCCGTTAAAGGGTTTCCTGACAGAGTGAGAGCCAGAAAAAGTAAGTGAGGATTTTCAAAAGTTAGGAACTCAGCCTAAGTTGAACAGAATCTCCCAGATCAAGTAGAAGACTAGTTTAGCTTGGCAACTTGATCCCTGATGAATCTGAAACATCTGTTGCAAAAAAAAAAAAATGGGCATACTTAAATTGAGGATTTCTTTTTTTCCTCAATAATCCAATAATCTTGTCCATATCATACACTTCAGCACAGTAAATGATATGTTGAAATGCAGACATTCTGTTTCATGCAGTTCAGAAGATGCACCTAGTTGCCTGTAGATAATTAACACGATGTTAGCCTTTTCAGTTTAGCAAAAGGAGTAGGAGTAATAAGCATCTTTTTTGGTGTCAGAAACTCTGATTTACATGCACAAGGAAAACAGTACAGAAATGCAGCTAAGACAAAATTATTATTATTATTACCATCTATTATCATTTGACAACAGTAATTTTAAAACATTGTTCCAGAATCTGAGAGTTCACAGTCCATCTACAATCATTAAGGAGTGGAGGGCAATAACACACCTGCTGGAGTTAAGTACTGGGAAAGGATCTGCACCTCAACCAGGACAGACAACAGCTCTGTGGAAGCAGCAAGAGCAGACAAATTCTCAATCAAATTCTTATACTCTCATATTCTAACCAACATGACCCACCTTCCTTTCAAAAATATAATGTTTCAAAAAACTAGTGGGATGTTCTGGAGAGAAAGGGTAAGTGCTTTGCTAGACTATATGCAGTGAATACTACTTTTTTGTTTGCTTTGTTTTGCCTACCTCTGGAGAAATGGAAAACAAAGCATATTTTGGATGTTCTGTAGGGTATTTTTAATTTCATACCTTCCACAGAGGAAAAAAAACATGTTTATGTGATAGGGTAGATAGGTATTGAGATGCTGAGTATAAAATACTTCAGAACAGAATTCTGTTAAGAACAGCTACCAACAAGAGAAAAATATTTGAAACTACTTTGAGCACAGAAGCATCCCTATTTTTTCTCCAAAACATCTTGTTTCTTCTGTCCTCAAGCCTTATAAATTCTGGCCTTGGATCAAGCACAGCAGCACTGTAGATCCAAAAAAAAAAAAAAAAAAAAAACAAACAAACCAACCCCCAAGGCCCCTCCAAAATGACTTCCTCACTCTCCAAATTCCCCTTTCGATGGCAAGACTAGATTATATTTAGCCTCGGTTCCATTAAAAATTGCCTGTCTTTAAACAAGATCCTGGTTTTTATTCTTTCTGTCTTCAGTTATATAAGACTTCACTGCTGTCTTCACTATGATAACACTCCAACAGTCTAAAAAATACATTTCAGGTGTTCAACATGAAGGAGGTTGTGTGAGTTTAACCTTCCTTGGGATCCTTGTGAGCTTTTTGTATTTAATACTTGTTTTATCTGAAGCCTGTGGAGGTTCTAAAATATTAGAAGACACACTTTCTGAGAACTACCTTTCTAGTAGCCTGAAGATATAGCCTTGATGTTGGGCAACAAAGTTATTCTCTGTAATCCCCTTGATGTTGTAAATGAAAAAGAGGATGGAGCTAACATCATCTGAACTTTGGGCAAACCATTTGCTCAAAAGCACCATCAAAGAACCAAGCCCTGCCAAAAAGAGGAAAAAAAAAAAAACTTAAAAAAAAAAATTCCCAAAGCATACACAAAATGAAATTGGTGCAAATTAACTTCATTGTATTTGGAGACCCATACAAAACAAAACCCACCACAGTCTATAAAGGAAAGTCAGAGAAGACAAGGATTGAAGTTGTAGCTTCACAGTAGCTATCTTTTAACAGCTTTCCTTTTTCCAACACTTTAACCTAAAAAAAAACTTCCCATTGTTATGCCCCTATTCAACCTCCATTCGAAGTCATTCACTATGCATTAATTACCACTTTCTTCAATGCACCGGGAAGCTCCCAAACATGCTCCTGTTTTCAAAGAGGCACACTTCCATGGCTCAGCTTTTTATATGCAGAGCCTGCTGAATTTTTTTCCTCTGCATGCTTTGAGATTCCCCTAAATTTTGCATACTGTAACTGTTCAGAAAGGGAGGGGGGAAAAGACAAAAGGCAGATTTCATGCTTCCAGAACAGTTGTTTGCATCTCTTTCATTTTTCTTTCCAGCTGTGAGAGGCAGCAGAAGGTTCTTTAGCAGGTGTCCTGCCTGCCCTATGGTAATTTTTAACTTTCCTTCACTTTCTTTTATGTCTGTTGCATTCGTAGAGATATTTTCTCTACTCCCAGTGCTTTATTGCTGTTTTTCCTTTCTTTTTTTTTTTCCTTTAAAAAATATTTGAATTTCCCCTGTTATGTCATTCTGTTCAGCTGTGAACTCAGATTATAAAAGTGAGCAAGGTATAAATGTTCTGAAGTCCCAACATATAAATTAAATCTCAGCTGTTTCCTATTCATTCCACAGACTTTCATCACTACTAAATCACACAAGTGCCACACAGACACAACTGACAACATGACAGACAAAACCATCTCTAATATCAAACCCCAGCATCGATATTCTAATCTTAAATCATACAACCTCTCTCCTGTTAGCCTGTCCCAGGCTCTGTATATCAGTAGCTTTAAGAACTCCCATGGGCTGAATGTGTGAATGAAATTAAGCATTCACACAAGTCTTTGCAAGGTTACACAAAAAGAAGTAGTTATTATTTAAATCATCGAAAGTATATTTTTCTTTAAAGAAAAAGAGGTCTTCTCCAGGAAAAAGCAGATATTGATTCCCTGTACCAATTTTGGGTTTATTTGTGAAGACTCTACCCTTAAGAAAACATTATGAAAAAAAAAGTAAGATAAAGGAAATGAGAGAAAATTAAGTGAAGCACAGAGAACTATGAACCTATTGTAGAATTTCAAACACCTCCATGAAAGGGAGTTGGTCTTAGATTTTAAAGGAGAAACTCACTGCAAAGCACAGGCCTACACATTTCCCATGCAATATGTTCCATTCTGACTTTGCAAATGTACAGTATTCATCAACACTTAAAATGCATTTTGATAAAAACCCTACAGATTTTTTGTGGATCACTGCTGCACATTTTATTCTACAAGCTAAACAACAACAGATGATGTGAAGCTGAGAAGAAGGATGGTTGCTGATGTTATCAAGGTTAAAAGGTCGCTGCCATGTCCCTAGCGTTATGGTCATGGTAGTTTGAATAATCACATCCCAGTGCAAATGCTCCTGTCCTCATCCTGTACAAAAGGCCTCATTCACTGACAATCAGGCAGGTGATTTTTAATAGATACTGATGCATTTTAATAATTTGCAGCATTGTTGCTACAGTCAGCAAGTACCGTAAGTATTGTAAGAACAACATAACTTTTAATTGTAAACATAATTATTGCAAGGTAACACCAAGGTTATCTTATTTGATAACATTTCCTTATCCAATATTAATATTAAAAATAAAAAGTATCTAATACAGTGTAGTGTCTTTGCAATAGATATAGTTTCTTTTAACTGCATAGCTCTGGGATTATTAATTTTAAGATCACATCAAGTTTCCAGTTTATTTTTGTGACATTTTATGATGGCAACCTGCTGCTAAAAAAAAAAAAAAAAAGGTTTCCTACCTTTTTCGTGCAGTGAAAGTAGCATCCAAGAAAGAATAAATGAGGAAGCAGGTGGCAAGAGAGGTCTCATAAGAGAAAAGTTGTCTTTCTGCTGAAAGAGAGGGTAAAAAAAAAAAAAAAAGCAAGCTCTAGCTCAATCAACACCGTTCAGGTGCAAAGAAGCATCCATATAAGAAAATATTTCTGTTATTGAAATACTTACAACTATTTTGATTTCTGCTTTTCAATTGTATCCTGATAGAAATATGTGCAAAAATTATTTGTTCATAGTCCCACTGATTATTTTGATAATAGTTTAATAAACATATTTCTAAAATTACTTTAGTTTTCATTTTCATAATTAATTTAAGTGTATTTTTAAATGTAAACCCTAGTCCCTCTATAGAAAAATAATGGAGAATGCCTTGCCTTTATCTCCTTTTTTAAGTATGCCCAAAAGTTTTCATGTTAATTTGCTTCCCCTTCTACAGATGGGTGTTCACATCGAGCTACTGGGTTTAGATTCAGAATCAGTGAAGCTGAGATGATACACTGCCAGTGGTCCTCACACCCCTCCTGCAGGATCAGACCACAGGATGAACCCACATCCCTTCTGCACGTGATTCCAGGGACATCACTTTTGAGTGCAGCCATCTGCAAGCAACTGTGAAAGCTGCAGAGCTAATCCCTCAAAAACAGTTAAGTGTACAGGTCATGGCTTGCAAAATCACAACCTAGCTCTGTATCTGCTCCTATCAGACTGTACAAATTGTATTTCATGGTGAGCACAACAGATTTAAAATTGCAACAAGGACAGGCTCTTTGTTTCACGATTACACAGCGCTGAACACAATGGATTTCTGATTCACAACTGGGATTTCTGGGTGTTACAGTAACATAAACAATTTGTATTATTTCACAATTCTAGGATGTTTCCCATGCCTGAGGATATACCTCAATTGCTGATTGACACACAGTGAGACACTGTTACAGGACAGGATCCACCATACGATCCAATTTCTCATATCTGGTCTCTCAACTTTGTGAATTGACAAATAAGAGGCACCAACTTAAATGGATCTTTGGTTTGACGCAGCATGGCCATTCTGACACACCCATGATCTGACTTTGCTGTTCACTGAGCGTATCTTGTAATATTTAATAGCTTGAAGGATGCCACTGTTGGTTAAATGAGAACAGCTGAGCATAGGAGAGAAAAAACTCAGGCAGTTCTACCATGGGATATTTTATCCCATTTGTTGTTACATTTTCCCATTATAGCTCAAGCCCAAATAAAAATTTGTTTACAAGAAACCCTGTCTAAGCTTCTGAGTTTCAGTAAGCTGTTCAATTTTACCACAGTTTCTGAATGATTGACGTTCTCCTTCAACATAGTGAAAACAATGATTTCAATCTTCATTTTAAAAGAGGGTCCAGTTCTCCAGGAAAAGCTTGAAAACCCAGCTGATCCCACAGACTATAATGACAGCAGGAAGAAAAAGGCCCTACACTAAACACACATACTATTTTAAGCCATCATAGAGATATGGAGTCCCACTGAAGAAGATTTTAGCACTTGGACATGGCAGTCCTGCAGGCAGACATGGCTTTCTGACTGTGAGGTAAATACATACAGAAGATAATAATTGTCCCTAAGCCATATGCTGAAAGAAATCTGATTTCCTAAAGTCCCAAAGCTCCAACAGACTTCTGCAGGGTAAAACAGGGTGCACATACTGAAAGGATCAGGACTGAATATTTAAAGGGATGACAAAGAAATTCAAAAAGTCAATCATGCAAGTTATATGAACTCCAAACTCCCTCTTTTCCATCTTCATTTCAACTTCAGTGTACACTTCCACAAATTACAGAGCACCGTGGAACACACTCCAGGCTGTGTGGAGCAAACGCCTTTCATGAGGAGGTACCAAAGGGCCTGTTAAAACTGAACATTTAACTAATTTGAAAAACAGATCTATATTTTTGTTTGTGTTTTCGTATGGAAGGTAAAACATCTACTGTTTTCATTACACTGCTGACTTTAAAGAGAGGGGTAATTAGGGGATGTCGTGAACTTGCTTGTGCATTCGGTTACAACTAAATTTAAAACAATTTAAAAAAAGTAAATAGGAAAATCTGCTACCTTATGCAGAGCCAGAACAACAGCCCTGAACTACAACTGTTCTGAAGGATTGTGCCTATCAATCCCCACTCAGGAGCAATGCTGGATATTTGAGCCATTTGCTACCACCCAACAAGAAGTGTGAGTAACCAAAATATACAATAACCTAACTAGGACAGCGGTAGCTCCTGCATAATGAAAGCTGGATTATTTGGGTTATAATTCTTCAGTGTGCACAGGAAGAAAAATTGATATAAAAAACCCGCAATCTAATCATCATAATTTATAAAGATCCTTTCCCTCTCCAGGTACGCTGTAACCATTGCCTTTCTCTGCATGGACACTCTAATCCTTTTAAACCAGCTGTTTCTGGAGGACACAAGGTCTGATTTTCTGCTGAAGTGAACTTCCAGGCTCTCACCTGTATTTTATGGATACAGGCCTTCTTTGCAGAATTGAGAAAAGTTCCCTTTTTAAATTTTCAAGCAGAATTTTTGCCCGGAAAGATCAAGGAAAGTTTGAAGTTTCCTCTTCAGATGACAAAATTTGCAATTTCCACCTGAACCTTGGCAGTCGCAGATCACCTCTGTGAACACCATGCACAAAAAAGAGTTGGCTCCTGACCCCTGGCCTCCCATGCAACACTTAAACTAACAGCATTATACTTGGCAATTCTTAGGGGTAGTGTTTGTTTGCTACTTCCCCTCTGAATTGCTGCTGTTTGCTTTGCTGAAACTCCCTTTTTTTAATGCTGTTGTAGCCCATGCAGATGGTGATGGAGGCATTCACACACACTGTGACAAGATTCACAACACAGCCATTACCTGCTAAGGATCATGCCAAATATTTAAAGCACTAATGCACACCGTTTTTATGCATACATTTACAAGTATAAAATACAAAGCCAAGGGCTAAAAAAGTAAGTATAGGTTGTCAAGAGAGAAAACACAAGTTAATTTATTCACTGCAGTGTAGTAGCTAGTTCACAAGACTAGAAGCTAAGAGACTTGAGGGTAGAGCTCTGCTGTTGAACTTTTATTCATGTTTCATTTAAACCCACCGCCACTGACCTGAACTAAAAGTACCAAAGCTGCAGGGAAGGTAATTTTCTAGGCTAGGAATTGTAAATGCTTACATCCTTCCACTAAATCAGCCCCTTCAGCCTCTCAAACTGGAAAGCCTTTGGGGCAGGCACGTTTTGGGGCAGGCTACCTTTTTAGTGTGCAGCACAGTGGTTTGATATTTTTTCATCACTTCTTGGTGCTATTGTAATGTATCGGAATACACTGTTTTCAGTGTTTATATTTTTTTTTTAAATAACCTTGATAGGAGTACTTTAACTGTGTATTATCACTTCTTTCCAGCTTAAATACTTCAGTGGCAGTATCTATGTTAGCATTTAAGGTCAAGAGTGTGCTTTTGAAGCAAAACTACTCATGTCCTCATTTGCTGTGCTTTAATTCCCAACATACTGACTTTATTGCACACAAACTTTCTTTCACATGAAACTGAACTTGAAGGGGTGGTCCACGATTGTACCTAATTCCATTTCTAATTTCTTATGCTAATTTATTACACTGTTCATGGAAATTTACATAAATATGGCCAGGCTGGAGGGAGTTTTGAACTAAGTCTATTCCAAACTACCCAGTGTGGATGTCAGGTTCCCAGCCTCATATTGCTATGGTAGATATAACCTACAGCACATAGATTTCACAGTCCCAGAAGTGCCTCCCAGCCACTATTGAATAATAACTACTGATCTACAATTGTCCCTCAGCATATAGACAGGAAACTGTGCTGAAGACTTTCTCATGGCTATGAAGGAAACCATTCTTTTAGTCTCCTTTACAAATTCTCACTTTACAGTCATACCTGCAAGCCTTTTTAAGCAATTAGCTCAAAGAAGAACAAGTGAACCCCTGCATTTAAACTGGGGCAGAGGGAGTTTGAATATCATGTATGTGTCTTCAATCCATCTTCATCTTGTACTATCTATCTTCAGTACTACTGTGCCACCACCACCACAAGGTCTCAACTTTCTTTTGCATTTAGCATAGATTTCTTTTCATGTGAAACAAGATAGTACATTAGTCCCCCCTCCTTTTTTTTTTTTACAGGAAAGAAACAGACCCAAAAATGAATTCACACAACCAAAGTTCATTTGGTGACAAAGTAGGAATTCAGTCTAAATATCTGCAATTAATAACTATTCTATTCTGTGTCATTTGTAGTTTTCAGGCTTAATTTCTGCCACAGGTCCGAGATATTTAATTCTCAAGCTGTTTATACACATTGATTTTTAAATACCTGCCTTCTTTCTATACTCAATACTATTGCATTTTATTTCATGCTTCATTATTTGAAATATCTGCACAACACACAAAGTGTTCTATAAATCTCAGTGCACTTCTGGATAACAAACAAAAAAAAGAACAACCCACAAAAACCAACAAACCACAACCCTCAGTGCATATATAGATGTAAATTTGTTATTGTGGTCAATTACAGGAGTATTAAGATAATTGAGAGTAAACACTCATCTAGTGTTAATTGTAACTGATTAAGGAGTAGTAAGCACAAACAAACCCTGAGTCTGACTGTGCTAATTGTGTGCTTATTTTCACCTGTAACCCATTACTACTTTTTCCATCATTAAAGAGGGAAACTCCCCTAATAAATGAGAACGCTTTATGTGCCCTAAATTAAAAGAGACAGTAAGGTGAACACTATATGCCACAAGCATAGCTGAATACTAAAAAGGCTTTAAAAGCGTCCAGTTAATCCTGTACTGAGACCAACTAGGTGGATCACAAATCTTCCCCAGATGGAAAAGCCCAGCTTTCTCTCGAGAGCTTATGCCATCAGTTAACTGCTCATGCTACTAAAAAAACCAGAAGACTTGTTTCTGACACCTGTATGTTGCACTACAACTTTTCACTGTTAATTCTTGTAACAAAGTTTCTTGCTAAATAGTCCAAATCTGAAGCATTCCCAGAACCATATTACCTGGACTACAAACAAGGGTCTGCCTTCTTTACCTCCCTGACACAGTTTTGTATGATTTGCACATTATAAAGTTAAATGTTGCACTCCAGTTGGGGCTTGGCAGAGAAATCCTTTCAGCCAAGCTCTAATACGCAGTTCTCCCACCCCCAGAAAGGTGAGTACACATCCAATTGTATCTTGATCTTCTTCCTAATAGGTTAAAATAGACAGTATCCTGAATGCAGGGACATTTTGATAGCTTTTTTTTTCTGCTCTCACTTCAATTTTCAAGAACCCAGACACTAAAACCTGTAGTCATACAGTGTCTCCCCATGTATTGTAACGTATTTCTTTAAAATAGTTTGGTAATCCATCTTCCATATTGTGCTTTCAAATATTACTTACTGAGCCTGTCTCTGCAAAACAGTTTTATCACTTCATTCATAACTGATTGATTAGGGGGAAACTGCATGCCCCCTTTTAGTTCCACCTTTTTTTTTCCTTGAGCTTTATATCTGTTTTATTTGTTGAAACCTACATATCGAAAAGATTAATTTACTCAGCATTCCAGCATCAGCAAACCTCCTTTCCTTTGTGAATAAACAGACATCTTCTGTATCCCTTGCCATCAGCCTCAGCTTCTCAGAAGATTTTTTTTGTCCAAATATGACTGAAATTCATAAACTTGCATTCAAAAAAACCCCCAACTGTTTAAATATTTTTACCTCCACAGCTTTTCTAATGAGACTCATTTGAAGTAAAAAAAATCTCTTGAGCATTTTCTAGTTGCCCTTGGAAGATTTTTTTCTTTGCAGGTTATTTGACATGAAGGTTTCTCCACAATCCAATCTGCTTTGTATTGCTTTCAAGACACGATGGCTGGGATTGTCTATTCAGAAAACCAATTGGTTTACTGAAACAAAAGACTGTAATTTCCACATTTTCCAGTACGGCAGTTTAACTCCTCCTTTGTCTGTTAAGCTATACGAGTCCAATCAAATTAAATGAAACAACTAGTCAGACCTGCTGTGATATAAAATACAGAACAAGTCATTTATGTCACCAGTGTCTAGCTCCAGAGAAACTTTTCAGAAAAGATACCATGCTGACCAATACTTTAACCATAAAATCCCTTTGTTAAGGCTTTGACTCAACATCAGGTCATTACTTACCCATCAGTGCAACCCTTCCCCAAGAATTTCATGTTCTGAGAATAACAGGGTGCTGCTTTCCTCTTTCTACCTCAGTGTCACAATTATTCACCTGCTACTCCCACTCTCCAATTGAGAACTGAGGATGTGCCAGATTTGTGATAGTTATTTGTACAAAACTTGCAACACTAGTACTCATGGGCCATGCCTGAAAGTCACAACAAAAATCAGTGTCCTTTTGAGATCCAAAGACTTGTCTCACTGGTGCCTCAAAAATTCTCTAAGGACTCCAACCTGTGCATTGGTACTTGTCCTGGAGGGCTATATTCTAATTCATGACAAAATCCAACAACTGTAAAAAACTCTCAAACAGACAGGATGAACAAATCTTGGTATCATGAGGTCTAACAAGTGTGGAATGCTGCTCATATCATTGCTGGCCAAGGCCATGCCCTCTTTGCAACAGCCCGCAATAAACCATCAAAGTATGTGTCAGGTACCTTTTGTTAATTTTAGAGTTAGAATGTAGAGGTCAGAATTATTAAAAAAAAAAATCCAGGTTTAAAAAAACAACCAACCAATCAAAACCCCCAAACAACTCATTAAAATTGCTTCTTTTTTTTACTCATTCAGTTCCCAAGCTCTCCCACAAGCAGCACTTTTCAGCCAAGGCAACAATTTTATCAGGTCTGTAATGTAACCCACCAGCACCACTTCTTGCATCCTTGCAGTAGCCAACAAAGAGCTTGAGAACCACTGGAAACTACATGGTCTTTATGCTGAGCTTTGCCTCCCTGTTTCAGTCTTCCGGGAGTTCTGGAAGAGCCTGTCAGGTAAAGATCATTCCAAGGGTGTGGGGCTAAGGGTGCCGGGCATAGGGGGCTGTTCACTTTGCTACTGCTTAGTCCTTGTCCAGGAGTGACTGAGGTTTTTGCAAAAAGGTCATCCCTCTTGGGAAATAGCATCAACCAACTGTACCTACGAAAGGCTGGTATAGCACTATATATGTTACAATGGGGCTAGAAGTACTCAAAAGAGGAATTGGATTCAGAGGCTCAAAGGTTATTTCCCCCATGGTAATGAAAACATTTATTTAAATCTCCTTAGACCTAAAGGCTGAAAGACTTTGGTTGTAAGTAAATATGCACGTGTACGTGAACATACATACACACACACTTATTTTCACATGAGCCATGAGTATGAAAGAAGTAGTCTCAGCTTTGCATAATGCCATCTGTTGAGAGACTGTAGTAAATCCATTTTATCACAGGTCTATTGTGCAATAAGACAATTAACATTCCCTCATAAGAGAGTGTTTTGTTTTTCACAGATTCAGTTGTTCTGGGATGATATTGTATATATGGAGAGACCTAAAATAATGCAAATGGACTTGAAAGTCTAAATGTGTGTGAGACTGAAGTGCTTCCATGAAATGGGGCCAAACTTTCACATTCATAGCTTGGAACTGGGCTTGGATTTGTCATAAACAAAGCAGTTGTGTTTTTTAGTGAATTCTGGGTAGGTCACTTTCCTGCCAAGGCTGCTATACTGAATTCCTCTTAAAAGATCCTTCAGATCCGCAAGCTCTTCTCTTGCCAGCTGGTGTGACCCTGGAGTGCAAGGAAAGGATGCTGAACTGGGTCAGCATCAGCAAAATTTAGTGGTCAAAGAAAATTTCAACACTTAGTCCTCTCCTGGTAGGGATTTCTGTACCTACCATTTCAGTCATTTAATTCATCTAGGTATGAGTCTCTGCTCTGAATAATAATACCTACTTATGTTGATTTGTTCATTAGTGTTTCACATTTTTATTTATTTAGCCGAGAGGCAAACAGGAGGGACAAGTGGGTGGAAAAGAGAGTAAAATTAACTCTTCCCCCTCCCTCAACCCTACTACTTATCTCCACCCTAGCAATGCCTGAGAGAGGCACAAATATACCAGGGCTCACACAGACATACACAATGCCTGGGAACCTTGAACAATGTCCCTTTCTGAACGGTGACATCTCTGCACAAGCAGTCAAGCTCCACTTCTCCTCAGTACTCAAATGAAACAAGTCAATTATTTGTGTGAGCCCCACAGAATCATCTCCATAACCCTCTCCAGGACCCTCAGGCCAACCCTTGACACAGGAGTGTAATCGTACGGCACCGGAATCAATTACACTTTTGGAGAGAGGCGTGGAAAAAATGACTTTGCAGGCCCACCGCAAATTGCTAAGGCTGTCCTCTGGCTCTCGCACGGCTCGAACGCAGGAAGTGCCTCTCAGCTCAATTTTCAATTATGTTCTCATCACAATTTACAACAGACAGTGTGTAATTTATGGCAATTACCTCTTCTGACATCCCCCTTTAAAAATTTCAGATAAAGAGACAGACAAAACCTGAAAGTGAGCCAAGCTCACCTGGCCTGCCTGCTGTACTAGGTTGACATTATGGGGAGAAAAAGGTACGCCTGACAAGGCTGTGAAGGAGATACTTTACAGAGTCGTGAATGCGTGCTGACAACTAAATCAAGCAGAAGAGGAACATAATTGTTGTGGATGCATTCCTTTATTTGTTAATGCATATATACAATATCATAACAACTGAATATTGTGTAAAGGGGTAATAGGGAACACAGTCTGTCATTGTGGGTAAAAGACCTGTGAAAAAATTACTTTGTAGTAAAGTCATCCATGCTCGTTTGGTTACCTCTCTGCTGCAAATAAAATCCAAGGTTGCTTCCTTCCCCAGCAAGATAAGCAAGTTGTAATAGAAAAAGCAAAAACCCTAAAATAGTGTAGGAAGTTTTGGAAGGAAAACTAAGTGTTTTAAAGAACAACAAACAATAATTTTGCTTTCTGTGACCTAAAATATTTGAATAATTTTCGGGTGTTACGCAGGCATTTTTGCATTAACAAAGACATACTGTGGTATTTTTCATTTTCCACCATCTGAAAGTAAAACTGAAAAACCCTATGAAGCAAAATTAATGTAATTTCTGGAACGAAGTCTAGAGCTGGTAACAAATATTTTGACAGTCCTACATCTTCATTCTACAAGAATACCTAAAAGAATTGGATCAATTTCACAGCAACTTCATTATTATTACAGATTTTTCCCTTTTTTTCGACAGTGTGAAAACTTCTTATATCCGTATTTTCAAAATAAGTATTTTTTATCTGTATTATTTACTTTAAAATATTAAAGAAAAAAATTTAATTGAAAAATATTTTCTCCATAAGGTTCCTTCAGGAATTTTAAATCAGGCAGTTCAGGCCTCAAAAGTTATGCTGAAATCTCAAAATCCCCTGTTAAAAAGGGACATCAGGAAAGGCTCTGACCCACTGAAACCTCTGGGAGTTTTGCCATGAACTTCAGCTGAGCAAAGTTTATACATTACATGTATATGAACTTATACATATGTAAAGATTAAAGATCACTTGAAGCATTCAGGATGACATCTATTTACAGTGAAAATTGTTTTACACTGCAATACGCACCTGAATTTACAGGCAAACGCCTGAGATAGAGAATTTCTCCTTAATTCCTTTCTAGGGGAAAAAAAAAATGCATCCCAAATACTCATCTGGAACCACAAGAGCTACTAAGACTTTTCTAGTGAAGCTGCCTCGTTGCATTTTCAGAGCCCCTACTACTGTGTAAACATCATTAAAACATCCTCAGTAATCTGCTGCCTAATTTTAACCACTAGTTATTTTAGAACACAATGTTTATTAAATGACAAAGTCTGAATTACATATCTGAAGTAAACTGTGAAAGGAGGCAGGTGAGCTCAGAGAAAATCCTCAGTGTAGTGTGAAGCTGATGTTTCATAAGAGACAGGTCCTGTGTATGTAAGTACAGGTCACAGGAGACACAGGGGAAAACAAACGAGTGGTGCACAAAGCTGTAGGCATTTGTTTGGCATTCAGCATCAGGTCAGCGGTCAAACTGAGAACAAAATCTGGATCTGAGTATTCACTTTCTTGGTGGAGAGTACAGAGAAACAGTTACAGAATGTGTCATGTTAATTATGACAATGCAGGTACTTACTAGCAGAAAAGAAGGAAACTGATGGGATTTTCCAAACTGGGGAAACTCCAGCAAACAGACTGTAAGTGGAACAAAACAGCTTTAGCTCCAAGGTAACACATTCTTAGTGGTATGACTTGAAAAGCATAATAAGGCCCTGCATGCTCCCATCTGTTAGTGGGCTCAGAAGAAAGTCTATGCAGTTTACAAAAAACCCACAAAATCCAGCAATGTTTTACAAAAGACACTGAGAGGCCTTCAAATGAGAGGAGGTTAAACACTGACTGGTGGACAAACAGATATTGTTCTGAGGTTCTGCTGAAACCAAACAACTACAAATACTCTCCCTTGTGATTCAACACTGAAGAAAATCATCCATTTAATTCTCTCCATGCAACTTCAATATCAGCAAAGAATCTCGTGAGATGTCGTGGATAAAAAAATAAATTTGGCCACAATGAACAAGAGGCACAGGTCAGGTTGCAAATGGGTGAACTTTATCACTTCTGAGTGACAACACATCTTCACAGCTCCTACCTACCAAACAAGACCATCACAGAGTTAATTAGCCCAAGTTTCCTGCTATAGTGGAGACCTATTCCTGTCTTATGTCTCCTGATAGCCAGACAAGTGATTGTCCCAGAGCCCACATTCAGGGAACACCACAAATAGAGCAAAGGTGAGGAGCACTGTGCATACAAAAGCTCAGTAGTTTTCCTCCTACCTCAGGATGTTGCATCAGTTCATAGTTAGTGATGGGTATATTCCCTTTACTATTCAAGATCTTGCAACTCAGGTCCTTGCTTTGCTGAAGTCAGTGTAAGCTTTGAGTTCTGCATGACCACACGTGACTAAAGCTGCAGTCAAATCAAACACATCACAATCTCTTCTCTCCTTCCATCTGCAAGGTTAGCAGTGACAACTTTAGAAGTTCAAGACTCTGAGGTATCAGTTAGTGATCTGAAGGAATAAGCCTATCTCTGCTAAGATGCAAGAAAAAGAACGGGTCACAGGAAATTTTAATTTTCCTCCTTGGATAATGGCCAAATAAAACCTAAAATATTTTATGTAAACATCATGAATCAGGGCAAATACAACTGCAGTTTCACATGAATTGTATTCCCCTTGGAAAAGTAAGGAAAACCTGACTACACTACAACAGAAGCTCAAAGGTTATATGCCTACAAAGTACTTCTTTAAGCTTAAGAAATAAAAAACTTAACCATATCTAGTTCTGGCTTGCTGGCAACAGCAGCAGAAATTTTAACACAGAATCAGGGTGGCAAAAAACACAAGCAAACCACTTGCGTGTCATTGTGTGAATCAAACAACTGTTTATAGAGAAGGACTGTTTTGTGAAACATCTTTTCTGTTTAGATTGGAAGAGCTTTAAGAGCAGCACTAGCTGCGTGCTCCAGTAATGATCCAGCACAACAGGATCCAGAGAGCTGGACTGGAGCCTTCAGGCATGATGACAACATAAATAATCAATGACAGCCATATATTTTGGATATAGTCACATGGGACCCAGTCCAGGGCTCACCAAAGTCAATGGAAAGATCCCCATTGTCTTGGGCAATTTATGGGAACCAGAGATAAGTATCAGCTCTTGTTTGAGCTCTACCTCACCACTTGTTATTTACCACACAACACATTTTCCATGTCTTCTCACCATAAAATATTAAGAGCATATACTCCAGTATACTCTGTGCACCATAGGCTGTCAAAATCAGCAACTACAAGATTTTTGTTTCATTCTTTTAAATAATAATGAAGAAAACATTCAGCAAAAATTTCAGCACTTAAATAAGACCAGCGCACATATGAACAACAAAAGGTGTAAGTTTAATTAATAGGAAGCAGAAGTCTCTTTTCCAAGGTGGCCAGCAAGAACTTTCTAAAGAATAATGGAGGTGACTGAGGAGAAGAAGTATAAGGTACACTCCAATACTTTGAAGTATCTAGACTAACAGTTCCCAAAGAAACATCATAACTACAAGTGGAGTCATCAAACCAGAAGAAATTAATTATCTCCTTTTTTAATAATATGATTTGAGTTTGTATTCCTAGTTTACAGTACCTTATCAGCCTCTAAGTGGGATGACAATAAAAAAAAATTTAGAAATTGTTGATGTAGACATATTTTAATCTAATACATCATCAGGTATGAGAGATTTCAGGTTAATAGAAGCAAACATAATAATAGAAGTTTAGATCCCTCATCTCTGGTTCTGTTGCATGAAGGTGAAATTCTGATGTCAACAGGGAAAAGTTCAGGAAAGCCAGGACATAGCAGAGCAAGTCACAGCCTTCAGGTCTGAGATTCCATCTGCAGTAAAGAATAGCTTAGATCTGGAACAAGGTTTTACTATTCCTTACATCTTTTCATTATTGGCTAATTTGCATTTCACTTTCAATAAAACAGGGAAAGGAAGCAGATGCAAAATGAGAACTTTGAAACCTATCATCCCAAAAATCATTGGAAGTTTGGTTCATATTTGAGCTTCAATTACTAGAAAGAAGCAGGAGAAAAAAAAATAAATGTTACAATTCAAAATTTTATTTGTCCTGAGTGGGGGAGAAGACAAAATGAAGTCTCCAGACCTTTACCTCGGAAGCTCTCAGACCTTGCTGCAGCCTAACTCAATAATTACATTGTACTGCCAGCAACAATTCAATTTTTTTTTCCTCGCCTGAGGGTTCCAACACATTTGCACCATAGGGAAGCTTTTTCTCTTTACATCTCAAAACTCTACCACAAACTCTTCCTTTATTCATAACAGCCAGATCCCCAGCTGAGATAGGCACTTTCGTATTGCTCTAGATGACAGTTTTCTGTGTTCTTTCCAAGCTCAGGGGGTTTAATAAACATATCTGGCAATCTTTCGATAGCTGGAGGGCCTGGGATGACACTGTGTGCAAACAATATGCTCTCACTGCTAGGGAAACAAGTTTATTCAATTCAATTAATAGATTACAGTCAAGATACTTGTTATCCTGCAATGAAAAATAGGAAAAGAACTATGTTAATTAAGGTAGGTCACAGAATTAACACCTGGCAACACAGCAAGCTAGGCAGAATAAGACAAAAATCCCACTTGTTGTGTATTACATTTTTCTTCCTTTTTTTTTCTTTGTTTGTTTTTGTTTGTTTTCTGTTTCGTTTTTTGTTTGTTTTTTTTCTTTTGCCACATAAACAGTGTGGTCTCAGTACAGAACTGACTTTTAATTCACTTTAAAAGGAGCTTGACCCTCTGAACCTGTGGAGTCTTGGGTGCAGGACTCTAAACACTTAGCTCTGTTTCCTCCTCCCAAATGGGGATATTCCTTTTCATTTACTTAACTACAAGAGGTGTTTTCCATTACAGATGAGCAATAACTCTTCCTTGCTGAAACTCCACTTTTTACAAGCCAACTACAGGAGCCAGGACTTGATTCCACATTTGGAAGACATTGAAGTAAAATTCTATTTTGAATTTATACTCTAATTAAACCAAACCATTTTGTTAGCAAAAACAGTTCTTGGAATACAGAATTTGCTTCTACAAGAAATATTCCTAGTGCAATCACAC
Source organism: Empidonax traillii (assembly GCF_003031625.1). Taxonomy (NCBI): domain Eukaryota; kingdom Metazoa; phylum Chordata; class Aves; order Passeriformes; family Tyrannidae; genus Empidonax; species Empidonax traillii. The sequence continues at coordinate 353,907 of NW_020955419.1, read as the reverse complement.
TGGTCTAAATAAGGGAAACACTTATGTTTTCTTGAGGAGAAACACTTTTTCTCCAGGACCTGGTGGTCCTGTGTACCCCTTACTTTAAATATGGATCTGCAATGACTTGTCCTTTCTGATATGTGCTCAGAACAAGTTGGAACTTGCAGAAGTTACCACAGGAGAAAATCTAATTTAACTACCACAGTGACAGGTAAATTTGCCTGAAGGATAATTTGTGGTTAAGGCACATACAGGAACACAAGAGGTAGACTCTTATTTCATGCCATATACTTGCATAAGTAACCCAATATCCAAGTGTCTCAATTCCTATATGTAAAAGAGGGTTAAAAACCATTCTTTTGTCTGGTTTGCCTGTTCTCTTTGGTATCAAGGGCTGTATCTGCCTGTATGCCTTCCCCATGCAATGGCTGCCCAAGTGGCAATGGGGTCCTCAGCTACCAGTCAAACTACAGCTTGGTTCAAGGGCACAAATAATAATCACTATTTAAGTAATACCATCCCTATTTCGGTAAACAGAGGGATCATTTGTTTTTCAGAGTCTAATGTGGCATTATTTAAAAAAAAAAAAAAGTTAAACTAAAAATAACACATTGAGGCAAACAAAGCTAGCATTGGTGCTGGCAATCCAACAACCTGCATGATATGGTGGAAGGGACAAGAAGACAGAGAAATTATGAGAAAAGGATCTGTGTTTGGAGATCAGAAAAACATCCCAGAACAGTGACCAGGTTTCCTTGAGATGTTCTTGTGAACATGATATTTGAGAGAAAAGTTCACCTTTGTTAGCTGGCTGAGGTCACCCATTAACCTCTCTGAATCTGAATCCCTGCAGAAGGGGCTCACCCTGAAGTCAAATGTGCCTTATTGCTGCCATGCAAGCCAGAGGAGGAGAGAAGAGTTTGCAGGTCCTGGCAATAGTAAAGAACTTTCCTAATAAAGCAAAACCACTTCTGCTCTGCAGAAGCTCTCGCTGCCCACGAAGTCACAGAGCAAGGGGTTACACACTTTATGCTACTCCAGCCCATCATTGCTCCTAATAGTTCTGTCCTTATGGCCTTGAAACAAAAAGGCCCAGTGACCCACAGAAGAAAGGCCAGTGCAAGGGCCCCGCTTACAGCCCCACGTCACAGCCCAGGATCCACAGGAGCTGCTCTCAAACACACGTGGCCAGTGACTCAAGAGGTCAGACAGCAGGTCGTTTATTTCTCTCTAACCCACATGTTTTCTATCACCTAAATATTGAGCTTTCATTGGAACAAACACCTGACAACCACAAAGTATCTCACTGGGATCCCTGACTGTTTAAGAACTGGGTCACAGTAATTAGTACAGTTGAGTGAAGAATCAAAAATTAATTATTTATTTACCTAACTTAGCTGGCTCCTTTGTTCTTAGATTAGCCAGGGGCTCACTATGAATTTCCTTAGACTTCAAGTAGTTTAGTAAATGTCTTAAATAAGTTTGTTCTGTGGCTCAGAAATTTTCAAAATTTCAGCTGTTTCAGTGTGCAGCACAATCTCATAATATAATTGCTCATCTGCAACTCAAAAATACTAGAATGCAACTATGAATGCATGTAAATTTTTAATTCAATTGTTAAAAAATTCCAAGCCAAAAGTATTTTAGCCCATAAGGTCCAATTGCTTGAGGATTTGCAGAAATCAAAAACACATACAATTGGAAAATTGTTGAGTTCCGAATAAAATACAGTATTTTTATATTACTGATATACCTGCTATAATTGATGCATCGAACACACTCAGAACTGGCCTGTAACCAGAGCAGTAACATTCCTCCACAGTTTTAGGTTCTTTTCATTAATAGAGAAAAAAAATCTATGGAATTAATAAGGATGTGAAATCAGTCCAGATGAAACTTCTAGGTTTCCTTTCAAACTCCGGCAGAGATTACTCTAAAGATCCACAGAATCTAATAAGCAGTTTCATGCTTCCCACTAAATTTTACTCCTTGGGTTATCACTTTTACAGAGGATACAGAGGAGGGGGTGAAAAAAAAAAAAAAAGAGGGAGGGGAATAATCAAAACTCTCTTGGTTATCACTATTTGTTCAAATTGTCTTAGCAGGAATCTGATCCTGAAGTAAAATATAAAACTAAAAATGCTTTCAACCAGTGCTCTTCTCTGGTCCTTTAAGTACATTCTTACATTTTATACACTAGAACCTGCTGATTTTGCAGGGAAAGTTTGGACATTTTTCCAAGAGTATAGTGCATTTCTCACAAGAGTAAGGAAATGTAATTTTTTCTTTTTGCTATATGAAATACAGAAGTGAATCTGTATTCTCTAATTCCTGTACAAAACTCAAATCCTGCTTCCATTTCAGTCAATAATAAACACTAATTAGCTTTCAGCAGCCAGGATCAGCACTGAAATGTTAAAACATGATACAACAGAAGAAAGATGAAAAACATTATACGCTATAGAGCAGGAAAACTAAGCAGAGAAATAGCACAAATACAATTCATATTTCCCCTTCACTTTCAAGTGCACATTTGTCAGCTTTGTAAGAATTTGCTAGCTACAACAAAAGTCCTATTGAAATCTTGATATTCTGATGTGCTAAGGAAAAGGAAGCCTTCTTTCTTTAATGACAAAAATCTGCAGATAGCAATTAATCTTAACATTCTTAAGAAAACAAATGACACACTTAAATTTTAGGTCTTGTAAGGAATACTAAGCAGTATGTTGCTTGAATGAATGAGTCAAATCTATACTACTTACCTACGTGGGGTGGGTGTCTGTTCTCAGAACACACACTCCCTGAACTCAGTGTACACTGTTTGAGGAACCACTCGGCAACTTGGAACTGTATATTTGAAAATACTTTGTATCTGTAACTGCTATTAAATGAAAATCAGAACATCGCTGGTTGGGCAGCTGCTAAGATTTTATAATCACACAATAGGGAGGATTAAAAACTTGTAAAGAGTGCATTAGACTAAACTCTGTGCTCAGTTGCAGTTGTATGACCTTAGGAAATCAATGGGGTTCCACATTTGCAAACGATGAGGGGTTGGTCCTTCCTAAAAAAAAAAAAAAAAAAACCAAAGAAAAAAACCAATCCCAAAAAAACCCTCAAGAAAGTTCAAATTGAGAGAAAATGTTTGTGCTTCTCCCTCTCCTGTTCCATGTCTCATAGCTAACATCTGGTGAAAATTAAGAAGCAGTTTTCCCCCCTTCCCCCTCACCCCCCAATCAAACAAAAAAAAACTGCACAATACAAAACCCTGCATATATATCTGATGTATTTTATACATATTCATCCTCATAACTTGACAGATGGGAGGAATCTTGCAGTCATTTCTGAAAGCAGACAAAAGGCCGTTGGTTCTGCTCCACATGATGATTTGTGAAGACAGAATATCACCCGCTTCCGTTGATGATTATATAGTTCTATCCATCTGTCTGCCACTGGAGGTTGTGAGAGTGAGATACAGCTCACACCGTCTTCATAAACAAAAGTAGACTGTGCTGTCAGTAGTCAGACACGCCAACTAATTGGAGCTGTCGACAGACACAATATTCTGTGTCAACAGCTCTGGTAACAGTTTGAAACAGCAATGATATGTTGGGTGATGGTGAGGATGACACATATGTCTCTAATAGCATGCTAGAAATCTGACATAACTAGAAAAGAATTACTAAAATGTAATTCCCAGCCTCTAGTTCTGCTGTTAAGACTTCCCAGTCAGCACAGAGAGGAAAGAGATGCTTGTGTGTGTTCATGTTCCTGTGCTTGTACTTGTACACATCTTCTTCTGTATCACTTCACATGCTGACAGCTTAATTTGATACTCATAATGCCTAACTCAGAAACTAAGCTTACTGCTGAATTTCAAGGAATTCACCAAAATGCCTACACAAGTTTAAAATTTGTGAGCGGGAAACAAACTAAAACAGGTCAAACAACAGCCATGTTAAATGGACAGTTCTTACTGCATCTGTGCAGGAAGGAAGAGTGTTACCTTCTTGAAAAGTGGTTTGGTGGGCTCATCCAAATGATAAATTGTCCTCTGATCCTGCAAAGACTGATGAACATTGTTAATTTCAAAGTTAAGCCCAGGAATAGATATTTGCAGGATTAGGGCTTTTTTCTCTTTAGCAGATAAGGAAATCCTTCACCATCATCATTCCTTTTGGATTTGAAAGCAGAAAAAAAAACAGTGTAAAAGGCTGATAAATAAAGTATTGGGGAAAGAGACAAAAAAAGACATTTGCTTTTCTCTACTCACACATTTATCTGTTCATCTTACATAGTTATCTGACTTGTCCCTTGCCAAACGTAACGTAACATTGGGCAGACTAGCTTAAATAACTATAAAATAATGCTAGTTTACAAAGATACAGAATTTTTTTTCCCCAAAAGAATTTAACAAATGTACAAACAACACAGCAACTGTGATAGTAAAATGAATAGTAAAAAGTCCTTACACAGGGACCTGCAGCAGCAGGTCTGGCATCTCACCTGAAGGCCCAGAGCACAGTAAAACTCCAGTGCACACTCCACATCAGCTCTGATGGCAGAAGGACCAAGCTGGTGCACTACTAGATTTAAATACTGTCCTTGAAATCTGATAATGCCAAACAAGTGCAATCATGAAGCCACCCCTCCTTCCTCAGGATACAGCAAAACACACAGCCTGATTCCTCGATGCTCTGCAGTCATATGTTAATTAAGGCAAGCTAAATGCAGGGCAAGTGTCAAACCCATCCTGCCAGGTATGGCAGCATCGAGGTTTAAGGCAGAGACCAACCTTCTTTTTCTAATTTTCTGCCATACTCAGAACTCTGAGGTCTGACTGTCACCATAACACAAATAATAAAGCAGAGTGACAGCCCTTTAGCTGAGGCATGTGACCACATTGTAGCCAGGATTTGATTAACAAGGTCTGAAAAACTTTTCACTTTGAAGAAGCAAGAGGAAGGAGCAACCTAGAAAAGCCCCATGAGAACCCAGATGAAGCTCTTCTAAAAGCCCCTGGGAATGAGGCTCCTGGTGGCAAATCCACAATCTACCACACTACAGTGATCCCATTTTGGAAGGGACATGCTGGATCCCAGAAACTCCTTTCCCAGATCTTCACAGCAAACTGCAGCAGAGCAGCTCTGTTCCCAAGGGAGGAGATGTCAGCACCTGCATGGCCACGGGCTCCTTAACCAGCAACCCAACACTGGGGAGGCCCAGCACACCCCATCAGCTGCCCTCACAGCTTCTTGCCAAACTTGGAGGAACAGAGCTGGAGGAAACAGGTTGGGAAAAAACATGCCCAGAGGGCAGGAAGTCTGGAGCATTACTAAGGAACATGCAGTGACAATAGCTGAGGCTACAGAGGAAGAGCCTCGTCTTGTTTGCTGCATAAATCCCTATATTATCTCTTGCTACTTGACCTGCTCGAGCAGCCAGCGGCACAAGGAGCATGGAGTGCCGGCCTGAGCTGGCTGCTTCCAGCCAGGAGAGGGCACACAAGGCAGTTCCCTGCGAGATTTTGCTTGGCATTCACTTAGTCTTCCCATCTTCATGTTATTTCTTTGCACTGATGTCCCTTGTGAACCATCCAGACTGACTGTGTTCAAAAACAATGAAAAAAAAAAAAAGACTAACTGAAAAGATAAACCAATATCAGCTGTTGCCAAAGCCACAGAACTAGGAAAATCTGTCAAAATATTTTAAGGGGTAGAACTAAACAACAACAACAAAAAGTGTGAAAAATAAAGTCAAGCAATGTATTATTTTTTCCACCCAACCACACAGCAAGTTGCTACCCAGGAAGAAGTGTGTATAAATAGTGTGTCAGCCATTTACTCTGAGTGTGACTCTAGCAGCTGGGCTGTTTGCATGAGATGCAAATTTGGAGCCATTCAGTGAAGGAAGAATGAAAGCTTTGGCACTCGCTGGGCAAACACGAACGGGTTTGGGAAAAGGGCCAGCAAAAGACAAATCACACGAAATAGTGGGTGGCCAGACTTAGAACAAGGAATAGCTGGGCAAAACACCTCAAACGATCCAGCTCAAGGCAAACACTGGACACTTCAAAAGTTTTGCTTTTCAATTCCAAAACATAAGCAAAAGATTTCCCTGCGATCACTCCATTGCTGGAGACACAGCAGCCTTCACAGCCCACAGACACTTGCTGATATTCATCTTGCATTACACTTATCCATGCCTACTGTGTCTGGCTCTGAGTCATCACCAGTCACAAGGACAACTCTATTAGTTAACATATTCAAAAGTTAGTGAAAAAATACCAATTAAGCTTTTGCCCCAGAGATCAGTTGAAGGAGTTTTGGAGAAGGTCAGGCTGCTTACAGCTTTAATCTGAACAAACAGGTGGGTTGTGACACTGAAATGATGCTTACAAAAGACGCTGTAGCTTTTGGGTAAAGTATGAGGGTATTTCAGGACTCCTGCTACTTCTGCAAGACATCAACATTTTATGGAGCCTGCTTTCTGACTTAGGGCAGAATTACACCAGGTCTGTTTCGGGTTTTTTTTTTTTTTCTTATTGAAGTGACTCTAGACACAACATCAGCCCTCTCTGTGTTAAATCATGTGCATTTATTTCACCAAAAGAATTCAGGGCCTAATGCATTTGAATATAAGTTCGTTATTCAGTCTTTGGATGCCTTTTTTTGCTGCTTAGACTCACTACCTTGTATCACATCAGTATTTAAGAATTATTCCAGCTGTCTCCAAAGCCCTTTCACCACACCTTGTGTGGCACATTACAGACAGCTTGGATTTTTCAGGTACAAATTGCTAAACAATTACTGATGAGAGAAAGGTCATAATAATAGGTTACAGAAGCCTTTGCAGCCTGCCTTTACTTCATGGCCATTTATAAAGAACCATTTCATCCCATTGTTATAATGATGAGAAGGAAGTAGTTTAAGGTAGTTATAGACAAGCAAACAAAAGGCAGGAGAGCAGTGCTGTATAACTTCTACTTTCACTTCCTGCCTACTCCATTACTTCTGGCATTATGGGAGAAATAACATGATTGGAATGACCTAAAGGTTATAACGGGTGGGCAAGGTTTGCCTTGTCGAAAGCAGCGCGAGCACTGTTGGCTAAACCTTTTAGAAAGCTGAAAGTGGTGCCGTTTAACAAAAATACTAAGCTGTCATTGAAAAAAGTACATTACTTAGAAATGGTATTTCTTCATGGGCTTTCTTATCTCTATTTTCCCCCCTCAAATGTTTCTTCCCCCCCTCCCCCCACCAGGAAGAAAAAAAATTCACAAAGATGAAATCTCTCTGAAGAGTTGAAAGAGTAGAGGACAGACTTTGCACTGCTAGAAGCTCCATTAGCTAAATATGAATATCACTGCTTTTAAAATGGCAAACCCAAACTCGCAATGGTCCAATCTACAGCATTACAGATCAGGCAGGCAAATTTCTTTGGGTTCCTGGGGACAGTGTTAATATGGTCATATTTATTACCCATAATTTTTTGCAAGAACTGTCTTTGTTGGTTGGTTTCCTTAGTATTTGAGGATTAGATCCAAAGAAATCACAGAATTTCAAGTCCAGTCACAAGTCACAAAAACATCCTGGTTATTAAATAAAAATCTACCTTTGGGAAGAGAAAATTCAGGACAATTTTATTGACCTGGAGAAAGCAACTTTGAACATAACCAACAGAACAGTGATGGAAGCAATAAGACAGTAATTTGGCACTTTCAGCTAAAGGATGAGACTCCCTCAGCCTTGCTTAAAAATTTCTAAAAGTGATGCAAGTTACGAAAGAACACAATACTGATGGCAATGACCGCTGATACTTCCCACCACCACCACCATTCAAATATTAAGAGACCTTTGCTCAAGAGCAGCCCAGTAAGCAGGAGGCAAGACCACCTGAAAGATACAGTGATATCACAAGTAAAGCACGAGTCAAAACCTGAATCTCCATCAGGAGGTGCCATGGGTTTCCTCCTTTCAGAGAAATTTCATGTTTCATCCTGAGAAAATTGCTGAGGGTAGATCCCCCCAGATGCCATCTTCCATTTATTCACTATTTGGTTTTCATTAGATTAGGCCTTCATTTATCTCAATTTCACTTTCCCTTCTGAAAAATTGAAATTAAGGCACCAGTTTACCAAATAGAAGAAAACTGATCCTTGGGTCACCCCCATGAGCATCTTATATTCCCATGCCCAAACTTACCCTAAGCGCAAAGCGGTCAGGGTGGATGCCAGACAGACTTCTGAATTACTTATCCCAAAATATCTCGAGGCTGCACCACATATTCGACATAAATTAGGCATGACTGGCCAAGCTTTTTTACTGATGGATAAAACCTCACTTACTGCGAGGTACTGCAAGAGACATACACAGTCAGACTGAGTCCGCGTGGCTGCAACGTACACACGGTCACACTTCACCTTGCTCTCAGCTCCAGACCACAGAGACAGAATTGTGCCTCCCAAAAAAACCCATGACAGAAAATTTTGCTACTTCTACAGTTTCAGCTTTAGAATTGGAAGAATTGTATTCCTTGCTTGATCAGACTGAGGACAGGGCAAAACGATTTCATCATAGATAATTTTTATGTTGGCAAGTATAGAATACCAAGCCCTGACTTTTAGCAGATTTCCATTTGTGGCTGTCCAAAAATTAATCAGTTTAAATTGATAGTCAACTATTAGTTTATTTTTGGTCAAAGGCTATTTAAAAAGTAAAAGCAAACAAGTCTGTAAAACTATTTAAATGCATCAAAGTTTATATCTTGCATTACATAGTAAATCCTGCTCTCCTTCAGGAATCCAGCCAGCCAAACTTTTGTTCCCTTGGCCAGTTGCTGGAATAATAGCCTCTCCTTTGTTTCATCGTGACTTGATTACTATAATTATTTGCTTGCTAGACTTCCAGCTACTGCTCCGATTGTGAGGCGTACAGAATACAACTGCTAGACTACACGCTGCATCTAAGTCTTTCCATCACATTACCCCTATATCCCCATATTAAGAGAGCTCCATTGCTTCCCAATGCAGCGGCGGCCCGATTTTTTAGATCTTCCTACTAATTTACAAGGCTTTACATTGGAAGCCTCAGATAAATCTTTTGCTGCTCCATGTCTGAAGAGTCTTAGGGCTGTACTTGTATATGCTTTTGTCTCCCCCATAGTGTTTTAGACCCCGAACTTGTTTAGCGTTACTCACATGAGCAGGTTTACAGACTTCAATGGGACTACTTACATGAGTAAGAAGTACTCATATGAGTAGATATTTGCAGGCTCAGACCCTAAGTGACTTGGAGAGCTTTACTATTATTCACTTCTTGAAAAGCACTTGCAAAGAAACAAGAGAGGACTTACCGTATTTATTCAGAGTTATTATATATTCACCATGTCTTCTTCTTAAGCCCCCTTTGTTCTTGAGTACATGTACTCTATCTACAGTAGCGATACACAATATTTCTCTCAGGGGATTTTCACATGTGAAAATAGTGAGGGTTTGACATGTTGGGCTGTTGGGGGTTTTGTGTTGTTTTGTTTTGTTTCTCCCTGTGAGAATTTGTAGATACCAACTTGAGACAAAAAGGATTTTGTTATTTCTTCTACTGGAGCAGCACTAACAAGCTTGTGCCAGGGAGTAAGGCTCCACTGCACAAAAGTGTGGTTCACACACCTCACAACAAACCATCTCTTGCCCCTAAAGTGTTAAAGTTTCGATTTCTCTACAGTTTAAATTGAACACTGTCATTCTCACCTTAAAACACTTGTTTCCTTCGTGCATTTTCAGCTATGAGGAGAATCAATTTTGTCGTCAGACTTAAGGCACCCAGGCCTAGAATGGTTCATTTTTATTAAAGTTCATATTTCCCACCTGTATGATACACACAACCAGGCACACTTTTTTTTTTTTTTTATATAATGAGAGATGTTCTCTTCTCTGGAAGTCTTGGGAGAAAGAGGGGCAAAGAAAAAAAGCCGCATTGTTCTGTAGCTTGCCATGCTAAGAAGTTGCCCTTGCTGGGAATGTTGGATATGTCACAAAAAATGTGCAAACTGGGCTCACTGAACCCCCCAGATCTTTTAAAATAAATTAAGTGTCTTTTCCAGCAGAACACAATGGAAAGGTACAGATAGATCATTAAAAACTAGAAGCTTTCAGAGGCTCTCAATGGTGATTTTTTTCTTTCTGAAAACACCAGAAGAGATGACAGACTCGATCCTTTGCAGTGCAGAGTGCTCCTGAGCACCCTCTGTTACTGTGGATGGGAAAGGTGGGGGCATTCAGCACTGAGAATTGCTCATCACCTTGCAACTGTTGCAAGCTGCTAGAAAATTCTCGCATTCCACACATAGCAAATTCCATCCCAGAGTTCAGAGTGCCTACCACCTCCAGAACAGAGATCTGTGAATTGTTTCCACTGGAGGTTTTTGTGCTTTGCTGGCAATACCAGCCTAGCAAGCCATAAGTATGGATTTGCATGGCAACATGCTGACAAAAACAAATCCATGTTGTTTTCCATCCAGGATGAGCTGCACTCTCGTCAGCATCAACAGCACATCTAGTTTGAGGGTCTGCCCTAAGGTCTTTGCAGTAACACATACAAGGAACAACCTGGATGGATAAAGTGAAAACCCAGAAAAGGGAGGAGTGATGTACAAGCTATTTTCTTCCATCTATCCCTATTTCCCATTAGCCAGAAGGTTAGTGGCTTTCTTCACCAAAAAGCATACTCCAGTGAAATACAGAAGGTCTGACATGGGGCAGGCACAGCACAAGACAGCGACTCACAGCTTGCATTGGTGTGGTGAGGTTGTTTCACTTCAAACAGCTCCAGACCTGGACCAGTTTGTATGCTCTCAGCTGAGTACTTAGACACGGGGAAGACACCGAAGAACAGCCCAGCTCCTCAATACTCTCTATCCACCATCACATACTGCTTGTTTTACTTTGAGTAGGTCAGTCTAAGCAGGCAGGGGAAAAGCACAGACAATACAAATGCAACACAATTCTACTGGTACTGAGCCCAGAGCATGAGTTACCCCAAAACAGGGCAGCGAATGCCTTGGGTCCAGCCATCTCTCAGTGCATTCTGCACTACACAGATCTTCCTCCAATTTAAACTAGATCACAAACCTGGGAAACCTTCTGCTGGCTGAAAGAGAGAAATAAAGCTTGCTCCCATGACTTTTCTCAGAGTTCTCAAAGCTCTAGTAATAAACTGTTTTTCCTTTAAGAAATGCTGGCATACCACTGTCTTGTATCAATTTTCATGGGTCACCATGAAGACAAGATGGGTGGCACAAAATTAAAAGAGTTTCTGTTGAGCTTGCAGCCTTTGAAATCCTTTAGGTCTGAGAGATGACAACTTCTTCCCTTCCCCTACTAATGCTTCTGAGCCACAATATATTGCTGCATAGATAATAGTCCCTTCTTCTCAAGGGAGAGAAAAAAACTTCTAAACCATCTCACTTGGCCACTGGACTTTGGCAAGCACAACATAACAAGAAGCAAAATTAACACTTAATAACAAACTCAATTAATTAGCTTTAATCAAAGCAGTTACTGTTTTTTAAGATTCTTACAGCTAAATTCTAATGATGTGTCCTACCACCATTAAGCTTAAACAGAAAAGGTAAATGGAGGTACAAGTACAGTAGTAACAAAAAACTATGAACTATTTTCTTTTACAAGTCTCATTCTGCTAATTCAATCTTTAATCAAACATTTTCTAGTGCCAATTTTCAGTTTATATTCTCTGCTCATATTTGATATTCCAGTAACAAAACTCACATTAACAATAAGAAAATACTAGTGTTATGATTAGCATTCTGAGGCAATGCAATATAATCCACTGTGATAATATCTAATATTATAGATGCCATTAATAGGCCCGATACTACTAATAATGCCAAACAGCAGCATTTGAATTCTGAAATTACTTCCTCAAAGTCTCCCAGAAGTCTGAATTTTTTCACCATGTCTAACATAGGAGCAATGAAATGCCTCTGTGTACTCTAACTTGTAAATCAGGTACTAGTATTTCTGAATATATTTTTATCTCAGAGTATCTTTGATTTCTAATTTCAAATCATAATCCTTACTTTTTTTTTCTTTTTTTTTTTTTTTTTTTTTTTTTTTTTTTTTTTTTTTTTTTTTTTTTTTTTTTTTTTTTTTTTTTTTTTTTTTTTTTTTTTTTTTTTTTTTTTTTTTTTTTTTTTTTTTTTTTTTTTTTTTTTTTTTTTTTTTTTTTTTTTTTTTTTTTTTTTTTTTTTTTTGAGATGCCTCAAATCTGTGGTGCTTTATTTGAAATCCTTTCACTTGAATCACAGAGCAGTGCAGATGCAGCATGTCATGAAAGATGAGACCTGGAGAGTCACAAACTGACCATACAATAATGAAGCTCCTCAAACAAGAGAAATGGGAAGGCTTTGGGGAACCTGGAGCATGTGTTTTGAAGGACTAGTTATTGAGAACAAGGTTTTCCTTGGAAATGAAGGCATATTTGGTACAATAACTCTAGGCACTGAGCATACTTTTCTACCACTCAAACCCCTTGCATTTCAACCAAAACACCTCAGAGAAAAAGACTTAATCTTATTAACAGTGACCAGAATGGCTGTATGTGTCAGTGTGAACTACATTGAATTCACTGGTGGATAGTCAAAACAGAGTTAAAAATTCGTTTCCTGTGATACTTTTCTAATCAGAAGTGCTGTTGCACAAATGAAAAATTTAAATGTTTCCTACAATATTTAATATTAAAAAAAAAAATTCCCTAGATACAATCTTTCTCCTTACTAAAAAGACAAGAGTCTTCCAAAGGAGAGGGGAAACAAGAAGCAGTAAGGGTAAGAGCAGTGTGACAATTACAACTTCCCTGGGTTTCCACTGTCCCTTACCTTTCTGCTTCCTTGTCTCTCTCCCCTCTCCAGCTTTGTAAAATTCAAAGTGGGACAGGAATTTCCAGACAGCCAGCTAATATCCCATAAATATGTTCTATTGTTTCTGGATTCTCAAAGAAGCTCCTGGCCACCCACTTGCATACACAATGACACGTGTAAAAGGTTAGATTTTTTTTTTCCCCTAATGTTTCATTCTGATTCATCATTTAAGCTGTTTTAAAACCTTGACTATTTTTCCATAGGAAAACATGTCTAATTCCCAGCCAGTTTAAGGTAGAAAGCTGCCAGCTCTTCTGAAGTTGAATGCCAGATTTAGGAAATGCAGACAGAATGTGAAATCCACCAGTGCTGGAGGCATTTCAGAACGCTGTGCAGCATCTCCTGCTCTGTAAAACACTGGGAAACACACAGAACCAGAGCTCCCTGAATCCCTTTTCTTCCCAGTTCATCAGCAGCTGCCATCAGACTGTGCATCACAGAGCAAACAAGCGGGATGGGAGAGAGGAGCAAGCCAAAAAAGAAGCCGTAGGGTCTGGTAGCCATAACATGAAACAATTAACTTGCACTGAAGAAGTCAGATTGTGCATCAGCACATCCCAACAGACCCAGATTTGTAAGACAGACCCACCAAATTACATTTCACAGGAGGCAAATAAGTTATCTAAAGGCACTCAGTGTCTCGCACACAACTTGGCCTATCTCTAATTGCTCTTGGAATATTTTATTAGACACTGACGCAGAAATAAAAGATAGGAATGATGTGGCACATTCTTCTTTATAATTACCTGGAAATCAAAACACTGGGCTAAGACTAAGCTGTCCTCTGAACACATCCAAGTGTTGGATTAGTTGGTAAAATGAGAATCACACTTTCAGTAACTATGGAGCATGTGTGAACAAGCAGATACATTCCCATGGCTTTGAATGATGAAGGTTTTACCACTTCCTTTTGCTCTGTAATTTCATATTTTAAACAGGAGAAAAATAAACCTTCAATACAAAGCATTTGCTTTTAAGCAAATCCCACCTTATTTTAATGGTTTGTGGTCAACATTATCACATAACACGTTGCCATTTACGTTTGAAGACTGAGAAAAACAACTCACCTTACAACTCCAGGAAGCACCCAGGTTATCAGTGGCTTTTCTGCTACTTAACATCATTTATTTTACTAACTAACTGCTCCAGTGGCAGAAAATCAGACACAGTTTGATGCCTTTAAGGTGCTTGTGAATCTCTGTGGGGTCACATAGAATGAAAAAGAGATCATATAAATGTAACAGGTCGTTATGTATCACAAATTTGAGGTCTAACACACAGTACATTTCACTACTGAATACACATGTATTCAGGAATACTCTTGTCCTCATAAGATCTAAAGGACCAATTCTTGGCCTGGTAATTCCAATTACACACCCATGTACCTTCACTGAAAGCAACTAATTTACAGCAAAGTACCAATGAAGTTTAAAAAAGAAAACATGTTGAGAATGGGAATTCGAGAGCTTCAAGCAGAGTGAAAATCAACTGCCTCATGGTATATATTGGCCTAACTCCACTGTGATTAGTGTAGACAATTTACACCAGCTGCCAATCTGCTCCTTGAAAATTAAGGACAGAAACCTAAACATATTCTGGAAATCTTGGCATTGTCAGGCTAAATATATACACATGCCTGATTCTTTTCTCTCATCCAGTAGAGGATGCAGCTTGTTAAAACTTTTTCCAGCAAAATATATATGTTTAATTTATGTGATTAATTTCTATGTTAATGAAGGTTGAAGGACCGAGAAGGCTGAATGCATCTATTTATCCGGGGGCCAGATAAAAATTGCTGCTCAACTAGCCAGCCCGACCCTAATATGGGAAGCCCCAGCCTTATTCAGGGTGAGAGGACAATTAAATTTTTATGCTCATTTAATCCTGTGCCCTTTCAGAGCAAAGGCTGACAATTGTGCCCAATTTTTCCAAATGTTTGCTGTTACATAACCTTGACGAACCCACCAAACTCAATTTGTGCAGGGCCTGTTGACAAAAATCCGATCGCAACAATATTCTGACACTCTCTAGGGTTAAATCCTGGATTTAGAGGTTACAGCAAAAGAAAAGACCAGCACTCTAAACTAGTGCTTTTTTAGTCTCTACCTGCAGCAACTAAATTCATATTACTGTGTGTGTGAAGTCAACAAAATGCTTCCATATGAAAGGAAATGCATTAAAAAGCCTTTCAGCTTCTGAAGAGTTATCAGTCAGGCTGGTAACATTTTACTCTGATACTCAGAAAAATTGATTCTTTCAACAAATTAAATTTTAATTTTTTTCCTTTTTCATGTTCCAGTCACCTGGTCACTTCCTCTAAAAGAAATTCATTTAGGGGAGCTGTATTGTATTTTTATCTGTACTTTTGCGCTTTGGTGCAGTCAGTTTATCTTATTACTGTTATGTTCCTCAAGAGAGATTCATTTAAGTGTGACCTAGACTATTATTTTAGGTGCCTCTTGCATCTCTATTGGGCATTTAAGAGTTGTAGAACTCTCTAATTTATTTAAGCAGGGCACTTTAAAGCAATATCTCAGTAATTTTCATTGAGTTTAAGGAGCCCTTCTATGTTTTCAAAATGCTTGAAGTTCCTCTGCTCTTTTAAGGAGTGCAAATATTTGAACAACAAACAAAAATGTTAGAAAAGCAAGTTCAAGATAGATATGGAGGCAGAGAGACAAGACAAATGAGTGTGAAGTGGATTTGACTTCTACACGGGAAACTCTCTCAAGGGTAGTCACACCAGTATTTTGGCCAGCAAAGTGAAAAATGGTCATTCCTTCAAAATACTCATGTATAATATATTTCTCTTAAATCTAGGATTTTCAAACTTCCCTCACACATTCTATGTAGTAAGTCACAACAAATAAATTAGCACGATGAAATACTTCAAAGTAAATTTTACAAACACCACAATAAATGTTCTCTCTATGAAAGGCATACTATCAGTTAAAAAGAGACTCAAAAAGCAGAAGTCACAGTTCTCTAGAGGGAATATAGAAAAATAAGACACGCAAGTCTGATCACAAGTCCACTGGAGTCAGGGAAAGATTTACACTGACTGGGAAACAATGTGTGAACACTGTGGTTCTGCAGTCCTTTCCTACACAAGCCTCTCCTTCTATAGTTTTCTACATAGGAAAACAAAAGACTGTGAAAACTAAAATCTAAAAAGATATTTAACCAAGACTGAAAAACAAAATGAGAAAATATAGAGCAGATTCTTAAAGTAAATAAAGAGATAAATGGATAACACTCGGAGAAAATCCTTGGGGAACAAGTGACACAGCCTGGGGGGAGGAACCAGGAAAGCCAGAGAAGAAACAGAGCCCTCCCACTTGCAGGGGAGAGAAGGTAAATCTATGTCACAAGAGGCAACACATGAAGTTTAGTCCAGATCTTTATGCTCTTTTCCTCCTCAGGACCAGTTAGCACAGCTGTGATGCCAGACTAGCTTGCACTGCATAGCTTTGATACTCATTTTTAATACTGCTGCAAGCCATCAGCCCTGAGGCTGATCTAGTGCTGCTGACTGGCTGTTGTACACCTTTCAGTGAGGGCAGTAAGAACTACCTATGCAAACTAAGGACAAGGCCCTAAGTAATTTAGGGTAATAAACTTAATGAAGACTGTCCTATTACTTTCTTTCATTCCCCTATTGCCAGGAATGTACTTAGCCAGTGGGCATTTGTCAGCTTTCAACTGACTTTTTGCAGGATTTGGCTTGGCTTCTTTCTCAGCTTCTTATAATTTATTATACATGATGAAAGACGAACAAATACATCGTTTGATTTTACTTTTGAGGGGGGAATCCTTAGAGTGACAGCTCCCAGGACACCAAACACACCAGCTGTTCTTTTATTTTTCCTTTCTTCACAGTAATGACAGTCTCAGCTCTTGTTGCCAAGCATCTTTGGAAAACATTTTAAAAATAAATGTAGCACACATGAAAACATGCCAGAACAGTCTCATTTGCAACAAATTTTCTTCGAGAACAGAAGATGCAAGAGCTAGTTGGTCTTCATTCTGGCAAACCAGAAAACTTATTAAAAATCACTGTGTATGAGAAGTCAAGAAGAAGTTCTTCCCCACTCCCTAATACCAACTTATAGATCCTGATTAATTTCCTGAAGTCAAAACCAAACAAATCTGAATTAGACTAAAGATACCAGTTCTAGCAAGGGAAGAAGATTAACCATAGTCAGGCAACCACCTCAAGAGCTATTCTAGAAGGTTAAATGCTGAAGCATGTCAGCATGAGAAGCCGTAGACTCATCTCTGATTTTATAGGTCAAAATACCACATGCAACGTTTTGACTAAAAGAGAAGTTATTGATCTCAGATCATTTGCAAGAGTTTATAAAGGATATTAAATTAGGTGAACTCTCTTCTTTAAAAGCTATTTCTCTGTATGTCTGTGAATGGAAGACTTTGGAACATAAATTTTAACATCCTTCTTTCCAGCCAGTTCATAGGAATACATCCATGATAGACAATCTGTTATACTCACAGTTTAAGTGTTCAAATGCACGAATGTCCGTTTTGGTCAAACTTCACCTAGTCAGGGTTTTTTAATTCTTTCCTCATAAACAAACCCCTTTCAGATCCTGGCCATCTTTTGAGGTGTTCCTTCAAATTTGCTTAAATATTTTGTCATACTCCTGAACAGTCTTCTCTTTCCTCAGGATAGAATAAACCAGGAAAGCTCTCTGCAGCTCTCCTCAAGACAGTAGTATTTCTATCCACTGCACTGATAGTTCAACAGACACTTCCATCCAACATTTAGCAAGTTTAAATTTGTCTCCCTTACTCATCCAGCATTTTTTCTACACAGCTATTCCCAACCCCATACATAACTATCTAGAAAATCTATTTTCCCCACAAGTCATCTATATTTTCAAAGGATTTCCCTCATTTTACTGCTTTGAGAGAACCACCTGTAAAAAATAAAATAAAAGAGCTGGTTATCCTGTTTGCTTGTTTGTAACACTGAGAATGCAGAACCTCAAAGCTCTCTTGGCAGGTAAATGAACAAGGATGAGATCTTAGGAATTTTCAGTTGCATTGGAAAAGCCCTGGTTTGGCCTAGGTATAACACTGTGGTTGGTCTTAGAAGACATGAATGGGTTAAGTTTATAAAGCACTTGATTTTCCAGCCACAGCTATGGTACCTTGGGTAATTACTGCAGCTTAAGCTAGACCACACCTTAGATAAACCTGTAATGCCGGCGTTTTCTGCAAACATTTTCTTTGCTGCAAGCTGTGGCTTGCCTCTCACATATATTTGCTCTCCATTTCCAGCTTGGTTTTCCCTTAGCTAGTTTGTACTCAGTTGAACCAACAAATCAGAATTTGTTGATTTAGTTCCATATCCCTTCAGTCGTTGCGTGACACAACCGTACGAGTTATGTGGCAACAGCTGCTGTGGGGGCCTGATGGCTCTGTTTTTGTGCCACATGGAATAGGCTGGGGATGAAAGAAAAGGAGGAAATGGTTCCAAAGGGAAACGTTTGGTATTTCTTAAAGGTGAACGAGGCCACCTTGATTATAGTTAGTGCCAAGAAAGTGAATTCAGTTCTCGTGATTAATGCACACATCCCCAGCTCTCCAGTGACCACTTTCAGCAAACTTCAGAAGTCCTGGTGTTAACTTTTCATCAGACTTCATGGAAGGAAAAAGTCTGTGGGTACAGACAGCTGAGTCCTCTGCAACGAGCAGTAATTATGGAGATTTTCAATGACCAGTTTGCCTCCAGGTCTTTGTCATCATTCCTGTTAGGGCTGCTGTTCCTGCAGCCCAGTCAGTGCTGCAGCACCCAGGAGCTCTCCCACTTCTCAGGGCAATCCTCAGAAGGCAGAAATCTGCTGGACCTGTCCCCACCAACCCAGCTCAATCTAGAGGAAATGTCTTGAGGATGATGTACAGAATCACCCCATGAGTCCTGCCAGAGGGAGGAGCAGTTGCAGATGAAAAGCTCTTTTCCCTCACAGGGCCAGACCTAGAAAAGGATCTCTGTCCACAGCATCAGGCTTTGTGCAGGCTGATGATAGATGCACTACACAATATTAATTGCAACAGCAATCCCTAATCTGATAACTTGAGCTTTCTGACTACATTCCAACAGAGCAAAACAAGGTAATCCTCGTGCCACCTGACATTTGCCCTCAGAAACAAGCCATTACGAGAGCCAATAGCATATATTAAAAGCTAAGGAAAGAAGAAGATTAAAGGATAACATTTTTGAAAACACCTAGTATTTCACTTAATATTTCACCCAAAGAAAACAATCACTGACTTCAGTTAGAGCAGAATTTGGCTAATGCTGACCACACTGAGGCATCACGGCTTGGGTATGAATGACTAAAAGACCAAACAATCCTATCACTTTATTTTATTAAAGCTCACATTTAAAAACAAAATTAGTAGCTTAACCTTATCTAGTGTTAAAAAACCCCACACTCAATAAGTCTTCACCAGTAAAGAAACAGATTTATGAATAAAGAGAAAATAAAATCTCCATAGTTAAGATCTCAATATTCCTATGAGTCAAAAGATTCACAGCACTTAAATTTTAGAACTTGATTCCTGGACCTTAAAGAGCCAAATCTAATTTTTAAAAATTCTGAACTTTCAAAGAAAAAAAACGACACAGAAGCAGTTAGTTCGATCTCAGTGAGCTAAAGGGAGAACATGGCTCGTGTGTGTGTGTGTGGATAAGAGTCTGAGCTTGTAGAGACTTCATGCCTCTGTTGCCCAAAATACAGACCCCTCCCTAGGGGATTTGTGTGCAATGAATTACCATTTGATTTTGAGATTCACACAGCTTGATATGTGGCTTTAAGTGCAATAAGCATAACGAGAAGAATAAATAGCAACTTTAACAGCAGGAACTAACTATATACCAACACAGAATTAGTACATTGATACTGTAAATACCTGGTGCAAATAAGACAATACATCTTTGTTAAGCTGCAGATTTATAAGACACTTTGTGGAACCATTATGATACATCTTTGACTGCTTATGGGTCCTGTGTTCACTGATTTATGTTCCTTAAGACTCCTATTAGTATGTAAATTTCCTGAACATCTTCCCCAACAGAGTGAGGCTAAAAAAGCAAAAAAAATTGCCTCAGAAATGGTGGTAATGGTGAGAGAGGGGTTCCTTCCAAACATCACTTTTTTTGCAAGAATTAAACCTGCCTTCAGCAGCTTTCCTGGCCACTCTTAATCCTCATTTCAGAAATGATTTCTTCATTTGGAAGTAGTATCACTAAAAGGCAAGAACTTGGAACAGTATGCTACCAGAAATGGGAGATTCCCTCTCTCAGTGGGACCACAGAGTTGGCTCCCAGACCTGGCAGAATGTGGGAAGCTGAGATTTAAAACTACAATATTTTCACCTCTACAATAGCTATTCTAAGCTGCTTACAAAGAGCTTAAACAAATGAATCCTGAGACTTCCTCACTTAGGCTACAGCAAGCAACACACATGACTCTGCAGGTGAAGGAATTTGAAAAGCACACTCATTTTTTCAAAGTTCCCAAACATCTTAAAAACAAATTCTCTTTCAGTGTGCAGAGAGCCATACAGATTTTGCAGCACAGATTAAAGATGAAGATTACAAAGCCAGTTAGTGTATCCCAGCTAACCCAAAACCTCGTAAGGTACTTGCATTGTCTGTTATTTCTAGATACACAAGTCTCCATATTCTCAGTGGAGATTCACAAACAAGAAAAACACTGCTTCACTGCATTGTTTGAATTTTTCCAGTTTTTCTGGCCTTGCATAGTGCTTTGAAGTAAGGCCAGTTATTTTATATGTGAGCTACTTATTAAATTATCATCATTTCAGAAGAAGATTATCCATATGAAGGATAATTCTGAACCCCAGCACATTCATGTATAATACATACACACCATGTTCTTGATTGAAAGAATTAACATTTACATGGCCTAAAATTCAATGGAAATAAAACCAGATAACCCAGAAGCTTTTTGCTGATTATATGTCTAAGTAATATCACCTGAGTCCCGGTAAAGATTCTCCTATTATTAATTGCTAAGCAAAGTAGTTATTTCAATTTAAGTTACAAATAACTTGGACTCATTAGGAAGCTCAAGATTTGCTTTTTATGATGACGGAACAAAGCCTCCAGAGAGTCTTCTGTGAATGTTTTATTTTCATTGCTTGCAAACAATATTAAATGGGTAACAGAAGATGACTGCAAGAACATACTTGGAAGTGTTGGAACATGCTCCATCAGGTGTCAAAGATGACCTCTAAATAGGTATTAATTAATATATTCTTAAAAAGAAATCTTTCTGTATTTATGTGTAGACACACAGCAAAATGCATTCCTTTCCCTCTGCAGCTACACAGGTGTAAGGGAGGAATGCAAGTAACTAATCTGTTCTTTACGTTAAAATAAAGGGATAGGTTCAGATCCTCTGTCCAACAAGTAAACAACACAGTTGAAAGAGATTTCATAAGCAATAAGAGGCACAATAAAGGAGTCTTTCTGGGGCTGAGCTCAAATAGTTGCAATTTACTGATAGCAAGAGAAAGTAATTTTGTAGTAGAATGGATACAGCAACCTGAGGTGCTAAATTGCATTTTGAGTTTCATCAGCGGCAACTGTAACGAGGTTGGATCTTATTGATAAAATAATTCCTTTTACCAGCAACCTGAATTCCACCACACTGTTAACTCATGCTCACCCAGTTGTAGGTGTTCTTTGGATACACAAACATCCACACATTCCTATGACCATACTCAAACCAGCAATCAGAATAGGGCCAACTTCATTAATTGATTCTCAAATATACCTAAATTAAAACCTTTTTAACAGACATTTTAACAGCTCCCTATAAATTTTTCTCTGTCAGTTTTAGAAGTAAATTAGTGTCCACTGATTCAAAATACTATCTACTTGTGCCCTCAGTAGTGCATGTGGGTTTGTTCCTGCAGTACCAACCACCAGCTCAGCCCAGCCAAGGGTAGCACAAAAGTAATGGGATGAATAACTGGAAGTTACCAGTGTTTAATATACATACAATACAACAGCCTTAAGACAGAAAACATGCATGACAATTTGGCTGTATATTTATTCCTAAGTACAAACGTCTGTGTTAAGTGTTCCCAACGACCAAAACTTTTCACAATACAGTAGAACACCTCTTCAGTTATGGATGCCTGTTTCACAATAAACATATACCTTTATCAGATTTGATTTTCTGCTAGTGGTTTACCACAAAGTTTACATGCTCCTGCAGAGCCAACAATTCAGTTTGTAGCAGGTGTACCATCGAGAAAGCTTTCTCATCACAAAAATTAAATGGTGAAAGCACCATTTTATCAAGAGGAAGCACGTGCAGGAACATAACCTCTTCCTCCCTTGATGGTGCCCCTGAAACTCCAGCTTGATGCAGAAATGCCACCTCTAAGAAATGAGTGGGGCACTCAGTTGTTTCTGCAAAACTTAAAGAAAGATAGCTAGTGTCAAGTCTTGCTTAAATTTTGGTTTGGCAATCCTTTTCTCTGGGATCAGTGTAGCTAAATTTGAAGCCCAGACAGAAAGGACTGGCCAGCTCAGACTAAAAGATGCACGTAAGGAACATTCAAGGATTCAAAGAACCCAATGGTTGTCCAGTGCAGCTCTCCAAAAGACTTTCTACCCATATAGTCAATCTGACCTTTACTGAAAATAAAGCTCACACTGAATAACTGTTCACCTCACATCCCAGAACTTCAGTTGAATAGACTGGCCCTTTGCAGGGAAGGGTAGCAAGGAAAACCACTATCTTTAAAATCTCCATAGATAACTCTAATCTGCATTTTGGCCTTTAGCTGGATGCATCCCTTGGAAGTCTCCAAAACACAACACACACCACATTTGTAAAGCCCATAAGTGCCCCAACAAGAAACTGTGGACATAATATTATGTCTAAAACTCTCAAGCTCCTCGTTTCTTTAATCCACAGGTAAAAATTCTCTGCAAGGAACAACGTCAGCATTTTTCTATAGTATACAACATACTGATCACATTCACAAATGCAGTCTGAGGGTATTAACTTCATCAGTCTGCTCCAACTGATGCCTTTGCATTCTCCAAGGCTGGAGATGCAGCCATTGTTGGTGAATCAAGGAGCTTCCTTTGAATTTCCACATGCTAAAAGGAGCAAAATCAATCTCAAATTCAATGCTCTCTCCCCCGCCTCCTTCCAAATGGAAAAAACTGCTCCCGAAGGTCACGACGGCACTACCCTCCGAATCTTACAAGAAAGACATTAGAGCAGAACACGATCCTGAGCTCCGTCATTACTGGGGATATTGGAAAGAGGACAAAGGAACGTGCACACATAAGTGGGGAGTGGGCTCTTTTCTTGTACTGGCCACATTCAACTTGTTTGTTCAAGGAAAAAAAAAAAAAAAAAGAAAGAGTGGAACAAGACATGCATGCCTGATGCTGTTAGTGCTTAATACCCTGGAAAAATTGTTTAGGAACAGTTCATCCTTAAAATTACTCTGTAAAACCATCAGTCATTGAGATCTTATTTTATCTATTGCATATGTGTTTCCTGTAGTCCATCATGTTTAAAAACACTTTTTTTCTTGTGTTTTCGGCTTGTCTTTGGTACTTTTGATGTGGATGACTCCCTGAAGTTTTCCTTCCTTTACTGGCCCTGCTGCATCAGTGGTAGTGTGTAAATCTAGTGCTGCTGTCATCTTGGGAGTATCAACAGTGTGAAAGACCTTTCCATGAGGAGCAGAGACAGTCTGCCAGGAAAGGCAGCCCAATGCTGTTCATGACTAAGTGTCCCATCCACTTAATATCTCAATTCCCTAACAGCCCCAAACTGAAGAGGGCAGCAGTAGCAGAAAGCAGTTTGCCCAGTGACAGCACATCACAGGTACTTTGCTAGATCTGCCATGGGCACTAAATAAATTAATACATTATGTATTCTTTCAGTTGAGAGGGCAGGGAAAATTTGCAGTCTAATTAGTAAATGCATCTCATATCTTGTGTCTTTCAGCTGTGTGACTGCACTGGGGAATATCCCATTTCCTCTATTATTTCTCCTTTTCTTTTTTTTTTCCTTCTTTTTGAGAAAGGTGTGTCTGGGATTTTCAATATAGTTGCCACAGAAGAGATATTCAAATAAAGGATTCTATCACCAGCATTCATATTTTCTTAGACCATTAACCAAATTTTAAAATTTATATTTTTAAATACTTCATTTAAGTGTTCTAATTTTTTTAAGCCCATTGGTGATTCCAGAACAAAAGCAGTCCAAGAGGGAGGCAAAAACATTTGGCACTGATGCATGTTTTAAATAACCCATCCGTGTGTACCAAGGAGTATCAACCTGGAGTGGAACTGAATCACGAGCTCCAGTCCAGCATGGGCAGTTGCAATCCAGTGCCACCTCAGCAACATTATCACACATTTCTCACCTTGATAGTAACAAATCTTCTAATTTCCAGTCTAAATTTATTCACGGACAGTGTTTCAGAAAGAAATGCAATAAAGTATTGTGCTGTGATTTACACCTTTTGTATTACTTACATTATAGAAACAATGAAATATGTCATAAATGTCATCTGGATTTATTTTGGTGTGCTGCTGAATGACATTCAATGGTTGACTCGTCTAATTTAAGTCTGAAGTGACTGTTAATTCATGTCTAGATTGCAGCTGAACAGAAGCCAAAGTTCATTCCACTTTGCTTTTCTGCAAAATTTAAATCAAGCAAAATGCTTAGCATTTTTCTATTATTCTTATTCTGTGAGCAGTAACTTAGTACCAGAGCTGAGAAATTGGTGTCAGCACATGTGGGCTGGCATATAAAAAGCCAGGAAGCTCAGAGAAGCTCCAGGCTGACAATGGCCAACCTTTGCCTGTGTATAAGGTCAATTCAGCTCCAAGATGCTTATTCCTACTTTGCAAAACTGACCCCTCTCCAGCAGGAAAGGCCTACAGTGCCAGGAAACTGCACAGGGACTTGTGTTGCAAGGAGAAATGAGGAAATTACTCTGATACAGTTTTTAGTGAGGCCAGTCTTCTGCATGGTTTCAAAAAAATAGAGGAAACCCTCACTGCAAGGAATGGGATGGAATTGCCTTAAAGCAGAAAAATCTTCTGAGTCACAGCCAGTGTAGGTTTTGCAGCTGCTCTGAAGCAGTCTGTAGTCAAATTGGCATAACTTATCCCATGAGCTCCCTTCAGCAGCCTAAGCATCGAGGCCTGGTGCAGCTTGGAGTTCGCGTGCACTGGAGTTGGCCAGGTTCTCAAAAAGAGAACAACCATCCACAGCTGCCACATATAACAGGGCTCAGTGCTGTGCTGAAGGGCTGGCAAGGGTTGTACCAGCTCTAGAAGACAAAAACTCCAGAAAAATACAAGTTTTCATGGGTATGTCATAGTACCTTGCAACACACCTGTTAGGGATTATGAGTTAAAAGAGAATTGTTTTAAATCAATACTGATCTTATGATACCACATTTTGAGAACAGTGATGTGCTTATGTATATAACATATAAATCTAGAGAAAAAACAGGGTAGGTGGGGAAGGGGAGGCTGCAAATAGTAGAGCAGATTGACTTTCCCTAGTTGAAAAAAAAGGCAAAAAACTGAGTGCATGCAAAATTCTGCAGGGCCTGAGGGATAAGTCAGGAGCACATGTCAAAAGCATCAGGAAACATCAAGGAATACAGAAGAACATATTGCAGAGTGGCAAATCACTTCTGTAGTACTCTAATAAGCAAAACTCAACAAGTCTTTTTCACTGAGTTCAGAATTTACCGTTTCACAACCCCCACTCATGCACTGAGACTCATACCCAAGAAATTTAACTCAAAACGTCTCCAAATCCCAGATAAGTCTCAATTTTACTGAGTGTGCTGATTTTATGATGCAAACTATCTTATTTTCCCTATATTGGGCAAATGTGTCTTAATTTAAATGCTGAAATGTGCACTTCCCAGTTTCTTATCTAAAGTGCACCTTGAAGACTATGATTGCCAAAAGAGTCCTCCTGGCCCTCACCAACCTTTTAAAGCCTTAAGAGAACATACCTGAGGCTACATTTCTCTCTCATTCTTTATATTATCATTTATTGTGATGTTTAGGAATCAGAAATTGACAACAGGGCACAAGCATCTCTCTGCTCTCACCAACATCAGGCATAAGAGTTGTAAGATCTTAGAGCATGTCCAGTTATCGTTTGTACAATATATAGCATGAGACCTCAGCTTGGTCAGGCAGAGTAGAGATACTACAGCACAAACAATAAATTCTCAGCTATGAGGGATCTGGTCATAAACCCAAGTGAATTTAAACTGTTGAGAGATTAGTGCCTTTTCTGAGAAACAATTCTCCTGCACTGCCACACACTGAACTTGCACTGGGTCACCCACATGACAGCTTCAAGGGTGGTCCTGATGCCCAGAGAAGGGTGTTCCTCGTTATACACCAGTTAAACTACATCAGAACATCCAATCATGACTCCAAATGATGTGTGCTTTCAGCCAAGCTACGTGGAGTAGAGGTATATGAGAAGGGTATGAAGGACATAATGCTTCTTCAAAATGGCATCATCTGCATTGTTTAATGCAGTAACATCAAACTGAGCCATTTCACACAAATGAAGATACAGGAGGGAAGCTATCAGCTCTGTCTGATACCCTGCTTCTCCTTGTCACCCATATTCCTCAAGGTAAGAAACTTCACTGCTTGGGAAAAGCAATTTTTCCCACCAGCTCTCCTACAATTCCTTAGCAGTTAATTATTTTGTCTTGCTCTGCCTGTGCTTGTGGGCTCTGAATTGTACCCAAAGCCAGCACAAAGCAACTGCAAACAGAACTTTTTATTTTACTCTCCCAGGTACAGGACTCTTGTCATTTTTTACCCTCTAAATTATCTACAATTATTTTGTTTAGCAGGCTAATATGGGAACTCTGTTTAATATGACAGAAAGAACAATTTAACTGAGTCGTGCTTTGTATCACACATTAGCAATCAGCACGTTAATAAGTCTGGAAGATTGATATCAGTTTGAAAGGCAAAACCTACACAAAACAATTAATTAAGAAAGTTAAAACAAATGAACTGCTCAGGAAGGAATCGGATCCATGAGACGAGATGGTAAAAGCCCAGAAGGAAATACTCTAATTGAAAACGGCAGTAGAAGGCACAGAGTACAGTTAAACATTATCTTATCAGAAAATTAGCAAAATGTAATTTTTTTTTTTATTGGATTTTTACAGATGTTATTTTTAACCACATCAAAAAAACCCACCTCGTGGCTATTGGCACAAATTGTCATAATTACTATAATTTGAAGTCTGAGCTGTGGAGTGACTGCTCAGATAACTATCTCGGCCTCCTTATGCTGTATTAGGAAAGCAGCAGGGAGACATATCTTCTCATGTTTTTTTGTACTAGATTTGGACTTCATTTGTGTCTGTTATCCAATCTCATTCTCGAGAATACTAAAGAATAAATTCTTCTCCTCTACCTGAAACACTGGAGAAAAATCAGGAGGTTAACATTAAGAGAGGTAAAGTTGACTTTAATTAACATACCAATTACCTCCCATTTGCAAGCAAATTGTTTTATTTCCTTCCATGTGCTCCCTGGGGATGTCTTTTTTTTTTTTTTTCTCTCCCTGTATGGTCATTGGCTTTGGCAGGAAGAACCAGGCTCTCTGCTCCCAAATGAAGAGAGAACCAGAAGAGAAATAGTCAGCATTGTGGCCCATGTGTCAGGAACCCCATGCTGTGGGGTTACTGGCACTTTCTAGCCCTTGCAGATTGGTGTGAAAGTGCTTTACAGATTGTGAATTGCACAGTAGTGGGAAATTAGCTAGCTGTTTTGATTGATCTTTCCAATATCCCAAATCTCTGAAACACACACACGTTTAAAGACTGTTTCCTTCCTTGAAATGAATATTTGGGGCAGTTAAAATGAACAGGAGGGATAAAAACACCCCACAAATGGAAAAATTACTCTTTATGCAACAGAACCGTACAGCATTTTGTTAATATGCAGCCAAAACATACTTTGAACTGTGGTGTCACTAGGTCCTGTGAAAGCTAAGCAAGGTTAGAAGTTATCAGAATTTGGATGAAAGATTTTCCAAGGAAAATCCTAAGTACTTTGAGAAATGGTGCTAGTAAAATCAGTAAGAGACATTCTTCCTGTAAGTCAGGAACAGGGCAACCTCTCCCCCACAGTATCGCAGTGCCGTTCTGCAGAGCTGCTGTTCTTATAAATAAATAACAAAACATAGGTTCTAAGTACTTGGTAATCCCTAAAAGATCCTAAAGTACTCTTTTTTTCTGGACTAGAGTTCTTCCTCTGAGAATCAGAAGCAGGCATCAAGACAAGCAACGCTGTTGTAGCTACAAATACACATGTACAACACACACTCCTGAGATGCCTTGTGCTGTCTCCTGCCTGGCCTCCATCTACCCCAGCACTAGGGAAGTCTCTGCAGTGTCCTGAAAGAGACCTGCTGGTCTTATCCTAGAGCCTCTCAGCAGTACTTAATCTTCACAGGAAAATCAGCCAGTAGATAAGCACTGTCCCTCCTTTATTCGTAGGTACACTTAGTCACTGAAAGAATAAATAAATTAATTCCTAGAACTCACTGTAGTGATTGAATCCCAGCAACTGAAATACTCTGAGTATTCACGAGTCTTACAGCATGAATACACAAAAATACAAAATTGCAATCCACAAGGGACACACCAGTCCTGATTCCCATCACACTAACCTACCAAAAGCAAAAGGTACAGAAGATGAAAGCAGGATGCAGTACATAGCCCAGCAAGGTTACCAGGTGTAATTCTGTAACTTTACCATACTGTGAAAACTATATGGGTCATATGCTCAGTAGATCTAATATCCAGGAGATCTTGCCAACATCCCACAGGTGTGCACAGGAGTGCAATGTGTCAAAGGAAAGCAATTATGTGGGTGGGTGCGCATACAAAACGGTGTTTCTAAATCCTGGATGAATTCATTCCGCACATCTGCATCCATTTCACATTCAGGAATTAGATAAAGGGGAAGAGGAAATAAAAAAAAAAAAAATTCTCTTTTAAAGATACTAAGCATTAATGCTGCTGGTTGGCTGCCTCCGTCCTCAGCTATTTCACCCTTCCCTAGGACTTATCTCAGCAGACCGCTCTGTAAACCAGCACTGACAGGCCCAGCTCAGGTATCCTGGGGTCAAGACACAAGTTTTTGTTGACTCTACACTGCACCACCATCTCCTATGCAGACTGTGCTCCTAGACTAGAGGGGAGAAGCTGTGAGTATGATCAATGCAAGTGAGAGGAGCTCCCCCCTCCTTCCGTTTAATTGACAGGAGGGATTTTCTTGGGGATTTTAACTTGAAAACCAAACAATAAGCTACAATCCAGTCATTGTTCTGGTCACTTTACTCACATGTTACAGACCTTTATTTTATTCTGTGTCTGTTTTTGTCCTCTCAGTTTACACTGGTAGAGGTAGGGACCTGGGTTTGCATCTGTGTTTCTGGAGTGCAAAGGAGAGGTTATATTGCAAGCAGACAAAGTGTGACAAAGTGACATTATACCAGGCCAGCAAGGAGGGTAATAAAAGTTGAAACAAGCTCTCTTGGGTCTCAGAGAACACAAACTATCGAGTCAGTTTGACTTTGTGTGTGGAGAAGGAGGAGTAGAACACAAGTCATACCCCTGTATCTCGCTACCCTCTGCAAAATACATGCTTAGAGACAAAAAAAATATCAAGCAACAGGTGATTGTTGCATTAAATTAATTCACACTTGATGGATCAAGAATGCAGAATACAATCTCCTCTTAAGTGCAGAAAAATTGGTACTGAGAAATTGGATTAACTTCCTTTGCAGAGGAATACTTTAATCTTCTCTGTACCTCTCCAATTTCTTGTTGGTTTCTTCAAAGGCAGACTTTGCTAAGTGTAAGTGCCCTTCCCTGTTTGCAAATAAAGGGCAATATCCTGCAGTCCTTCCCCTGAATGA
Source organism: Empidonax traillii (assembly GCF_003031625.1). Taxonomy (NCBI): domain Eukaryota; kingdom Metazoa; phylum Chordata; class Aves; order Passeriformes; family Tyrannidae; genus Empidonax; species Empidonax traillii. The sequence continues at coordinate 323,956 of NW_020955419.1, read as the reverse complement.
TAGAATTTGGACCTTAAGCTGCAGTATACAATTTTTACATTAAATTTTTCCCTGTTATAAGAAAGTTTAACCTTCAGGGATTTTAGCAAAATGTTAAATTTACTGATTGTTAAGGACAGCAAATAATTTTTATGTATATATTAGATTCTATTGTGATAGATATATTAGCTTTTTTTTCTGAATGTCACCATTTGGAATCAAGCTCAATTTACAAATAAAAAAATGTGAACTTGTAACTCACAAGATTTCAGGAAAACCCTGGAGAGAAAGCCTGAGTAAACTTAAACTCATAAAGCAAGGCAATATTTATTCAGCAGATCAAAGGCATCCAGTTCACATGGGATATGTCACCTCCACATTTTTCTACTGCTCTCTCTTCTCCCTGCTCCAGTAAACCCATTTTTTCCTACTGCAGCAACACCTCCATTTCTACTCTATTACAATCGGTTAAATCTTCATGCCCCTGCCTTCTGTACACCCAGCTATCCTCTAACAATTCCCCCTGCATTCGACCTACAACACTTCAGATGCCCAAAGCAGACAGTCTCTTGGAAGATCCATTCCTCCTTGTTCCCAGAACTGTCAAATGCATTCTACAGCCAGCAGAGCTCTTGTGCACCACGTATGACAAGGCCCAAAACTCAATCATGCTTTCAGCTGCCTGATCTCCACAAGTGCCAAGAACGACAAAGAGTAAATGGGCTTCATTTTTAATTCACATCCAAAATTCTGAAAGTGCACAGGAATTTCCATTGACATTTTTTAATTACTTTTCAATAAAGCTATTTATATAAACACATAGGTATGTGTATAAACATATCCCCAGCCATGCTCCAAAACTCCGTCCTCGTGTGCTGCCAAAAACCAAGAGCAATTCACTTTACAAGCCCTAAATAGCTCAAGCCACCTGGGAGAAGGAAACCACAGCATTTAACTTCTTTCTGTTTTTCCCTTTTGCACTTCATTTAGCCCTTTCTGACTGTGCCTGCTGCAGCCCAGGGTGCTCCACTATCCCCAGGATTAGCAGAGATCTCTGGCGATTGCTCACACCTGCAATTCAGACAACTCCGTTCCGCTCTGTGCAATCAGCCGTACCTCCGTGAGGCCATCAGCTCCCAAGCTGACAGGCAAACAGAGACCCACCTGATGGGTCAGGCCAGACACCTGCAAAGGGGCTGGAGCAGGAAGGAGAGGGAGGAAGGGAAGAGGTGGAATTACTCAATTAAGAGACCAGGTTGATGTTTTGAAGGGGAGGAGTGTTACCTGCTACCCACAGGTACATAACGAACACCTGACTGTGAAACCAGCACTCCCAGTGAAGTTGTTTGCTTGTTTAATATCCAGTGGAGTGGGTCCCATTGATAGGAATCAGTCTACTGGTTTCAAAACAAGAGGTCAGATCTCCTAACAGCTACTGCTTAGGGAATCTAAATTTAATTTGCCACCAAATGCATAGAAAGACTGAGGAAATTCTACACTATTACTTTGTCATAGATGCACCTTTAATCAATGGAGCCAATTGATTTTCCTTTGTTTCAGTTATTTCTATGACATGAGAAAAGAAATTCTGTCATTCTCCTATGGCTGGATTATGCCTTTGTCAGACAACTGCCTAATAGTAAACAGGGAGAGCACCCTAAAATATCCACTGATTCATCATTTGAGAAGAACAAATCTGTATTAAAAAGAGAAAAAGTGTAGAAGAAAATATCTTTGTCAGAAGAAGCTGTTTGCCCCTGCCTATTTCCTGTCTTAAAATTAATTTCACATCAATTCACTGTAGGAAGGGTGTCTTATCTCGCTATTAATATTATTTTAAATCTTGTTCTAGAAACTGGCAAAACTCAGGCCTCAGCTGATGTTATTTATTTCTAGGCCATGCATTCATCAAAGGTAAGGATGTGACATCAAATTAATTTTAACTTTTAGGTTTAAAGTCAGCACTCAGAAGGGGATAGCAGTAACCTGTGCCTCTCCAGGCAGCACCGAGCCCCAAGGTCAATTTTTCTCTAGTGTTGCTCCTTGTTTCTTACTACTGCAGAAAGTACAGAGACCTAATGTTGCTACAGGAAAGAGAAGACATCATCTCCTTCCTTTGTAAAGGGACAGACTACAGAACACAGTGACCTTCAGCAACTGTGGGACAGATCACGGGCACTTGCTTTACAGGGCACTCTGTACTCCATGACTAACCAGCCTTATTTTGCACCAGCCAAAGCATTTACCTTTATAAAAACATCAGCATGGTCAGAGCACCCAAAATCTTTGCTAGAACCACCCCATCATTTATCTACCAGAGAGGCAGACGGGATGTGTAGAGGTGAGGATGCATACAGTGGAAATGTAGAGGCAACTGGCAAGGTCTGTGTGTCTCCAGCGTCCACCCAAGACATCCCACAGACAGGATACCCACGTAGGGTACTGAGGAAGTACCTTACATTAACAGAGAAAGTCAAACATAATCAAACAGTGTAGTTCCCTTGGACACACTGCATCACACATCCCTAACTAACATGCCAGGGGCTCCTTCCCCTCTTACTGGGAGCAGGGCGTTACCAGTGATGCTGGACTGGTGTGGCTCCCATCCAAGTGCATGCTCGTTGACACTTCCCTACTCCAGTAGGGAGAAAGTTCCTCCCACCTTTTCCTGTGCTTAGCAGCTCTTCTTTCTGTGACTAGAGAGGAGCAGAAAATGTCAAACCATCTGGATATAACAAATTACATGTAAAATCTCTTACTACCCAACAGCATAGACAGTCATTGCTAAGTCTTAGATATTATTTTGCAGCTAAAATTAAAGTAAGAAACAATTAGCATCATCCCACTTTGTAATAGAGTATTTTATCAGCTAAGTAGAATGCAGAGCATAATTATAAGGCTATATCCAGAGATTACACACTGCGTCAAATGTCAAATCATGTCGTGTTAACCACCAAGTTATCCTGAAACTGTTCAGCCACAAGTGAGAAAGAATTTGGTCTCTCTCTGTGTGGTCTCTCTGCTGCGTGCATATTTTCCAGCTGTTATCCCCCTGACCTGCATACCTGCCGTGGACTCCTTCAAGCTTATCAATCAAACTAGAGAACAGAAAGCCCAGTCTGACATCTGACCAGCTAACAGGAAGCGAGCAGGAGCCCTCTGCTATCTGGTCCCTTTCTACTTATCCCCACGATGTAGGAAATGAACCAACACCTTGCAGGAGAATAATGAATGGAGCTGATGCATCAAGGTCAAACAGGCCTGACAGGTTCTGGAAAAAAAAAAAAAAAGCGACACCAAAAAACAAGTACTCCTTATTTACTCTCAAAAGTCACTCCTGTACAATCAGCATTCACTTACAAATGATTAATGTAGACTGGAAATTTTCTGTTATTTCTCTGGTTTCAGAACCTGAGAAAGGTAGTGAACTTCATGAAGGTTTTTTTCATTACAGGCCCAGAGAAGATTAAATCAGATTTTTGTGCCTTGGAAAGACTGTTTTTACTGGGCACATAACATCCTTTGGCAAGCAGTGACTTTTATTTGGATAACATAGGATTTTAAAGGATAAAAGAATCCAAAGCAACAGGTTTCCATGCTCTTCTGCTTTACAAGTATTAAATCCCCTCACATAAGGGGAAAACTGACAAAGTGTTATTAGGTGACTGGAAGGACAGAAAAGGGCACTGAGGGCAGGCCTGTGGCAGTTATAATAGCCATGCATAAGACATTTCATCCCAAACTTCTGCAGGAGCACCAGTCCATGCTTCTTCATATGATCTCCCTTTGGAGATTCAGGAATTTTGCTTGGCTTTCAACTTAGAGTGCCTTTTTCTTTTTCTTCTTTTTTTAATAACAAAATAACTGTAAACAGCCCCAACCTGACTTTTAGTCTATTTAGCGCTACCAGATTTTGAAAGTGTTCTTTTCTGATCTCTTGTCACTTTCAGTTTTCCAAATCAGTGGAATACAAAACGTCATGAGTGGGTTTTCTTTCATTATTACCAGTCTTAGAAGTGATCCAAAGGTATAACAAACAGGATCAACATCACCTTCAATCAAAGATGTCCTGAGTAGTAACAAAAGAAATCAAAGAAGCTAACTTTCTTTTAAGCCAATAAGAAGGAAATTGGGAAGGAAATGCAGGACTGGGTAGGCTGGTTTTAGACTATTATATACAACTGTATCTTCAACCATTGGGGAAAAAAAGACTACACTTTGCTTGGAGCTTATCTTCTCCTTTAACCCATAGGCTCCCTTTCAGTGCAGCTGTTTGCCACCATCTCTCTAAATCTGAGGAGAATATGTGTTTTATTGGAATGCTTTGTCCAATCTTAACAGAAATTTACAATAACCACCAGATATCTATAAAAAAAGAACAGAGAGGAAAAAGATTAAGAGGCTTAATTACACCACACCTACACAACATGAGGTGCTTAAGCAGTGACAGCAAAGAGATTTCTTTTCTCAGAAAAGATCAGATATGAGAAAGTACTGAAGCATTAGCGGGGCCCACCTGTGTGTTAGTCTTAGACCACACTAATGTAAGTTTGCTTCTTTTATTATTTATTTAGTGTGCACAGAATAGGGAAGGATGAGAATATAAAGGAAAAATCTTACCACCCTTTCAGAACTTCCTAGTATAAAAATTCATTAGCATTCCACAAGTAAAGAACCTTTTAAGCCAAATTAAATGCATTGGTTGAGTTGGGTCCTCTGAGATTTCTGGCTCCTCCTCTCCTCAGCCAACACTTCAAAGGAATGCCTCTCTCTTCTATTAAAAGTTTGTGTCTTGTAAAAATTCACCACACCCTAGGAATTCCCCTCTTGCAATACACTGTTCAGATTTATGATTTGGGCATCTTATTTTTAGAGGAAACATTTCCAGTGCAGCCACAGCTGGAATGTGATTGATCAGAGAAGGCAGAAGAGGGTATGTTTTGGTAATTGTACTTTCCCCTACTCCATAAATTACAGAAATTCATGCAAAATTTTTGCACAATCAGGAGGGAGAAGCCATGAAGGAATCTGATAACTCCTTTCTAGCCCAGCAAGACATAGCTCTAGGGTGAAGAAACATGCAAGTAAACAGGCAAGAACTGCATCACAACAGAGCTGTGTAACACCAAGCAACTGGGCTCTTGAAAGTCAGTATTGGAGAAGTTTTGGTAAAATCTTTTAATGAGAACAGAAGAGGGTAAAACCCAAACTGACTGAAAGGTAGAATAATCAGACTTTGAGGTGGTGATGGACTTCAAAATGGGATTTATATCCAAATATTGCTTAAGACAGCAAGAACAAACTTGATGATCTGTTGCTATGCTGAAATAAAAAGGGCTGCTGTTACTTGAGCCTCTTCACACCAAGGCCATAAAGAAAGCCACGGACACGTTTTGTCCATCTAAATCAAACTCAAATAAGAGTCTGGGGCAGGAAGCATCAAGTAGTTTTCTGAATTAACTTTTTCTTTTTTCATTTCTACACAGATTAATTCTCTTGAATCACTGTTAAGGAAACACAAATTCATAAATGCTACTTCCTTTCCTATTTTTAAACAGAAAGACTTGGGGACTTTTTTAGTCAAGTTTTAAAATTAGCATTAAGGTACAGTTACACATAAAAAAATAGGTAAGAATGCACTGACTTTTACTTCTCTTATTGTGGTTTTACAGAACAAATAGACTGGAGAGATAAAGGAATATTAAGTCATCACAAGCAAGTTCTTTTTCTTCCTATTGTTCTATAGAGATGTCTTACAATCCAGAGTTAAATTATCAGTGTTGTACAGTCCCTTCAATTGGTACAAATACCAAAGTGTGGGTTGATCCAGGCAAGCCGTGTCCTCAAGGCTCCCAGACAACACAAGAGTCAACAAAGACAGAATTAAAAGGTACCAAAGCAAGGGTGATTGATAAATTGGGAGTCAGAGATTTTGAGGTAGGGATGGACATTAAATATGAATTTCTATTCAGTGTAGAAACAAGAGCAGTACTCCTGTGCAAAGTAGTACCATCTGCAAACTTAGTCCCTAACTTTGCAGCCTCACTAAGTGGTAAAAATACAGTATATTTCCTATCCAAGGTCAGAGGTGACAGCACAGCAAAAGTCTTCTGTTGAAGCCATCTTTACAGATCATGCTCAGGCAGTCACTGCCAGTTTTTAGTGACCTGTTAAGGCACCATAATAAAATGAAGGTTTTAATTTACAAACATCTACTTATAGATCTCAGAGTTTTTGCAGAAACGGGAGAGTAAATTTAAATTATATTTTTCTTGTTTTTAAAGGAGGGATATTTAACAGAAAAAAATGGAGACTGGAAGTGGAATGACTGCCACTTGACAGCCACTACCATTAAATCCAATGGAGTACACATTTTTCCTTGTTAATAGACAAGCAATTCATATACAGGCTTATATACCAAAGTGAATGTGAGTCAGACATGGTTTGGACACACCGAACAGGAGCTTAAATATTAGTGAACAAGTAGATTCACCACATAATATATGAGCATTATTCAACAGATGCTGGTATGAGCTGAACATTGAGGATATTTGATGCTGTGTGTGTAAGGGTTGGGTAGTCTCAATCCCAATTCCTACTCTGTTGCTGTAATCAGAAGGACCATACAATGTAATCCAAATGAACTTCTCCCTGGCGTTTCCTCTCAGGCATTTTAGGAGACAATTGATGGTCTCTGGACTGCTGATAAAAATAACCTAATAAAATGAGAAGAATTTGCAGTACCATGAGTATGACATTTGCAAGCAGGTAATCAATGCTCTGCAGGGACACAGAGTGAAATCTGTTGCTTTCCAAAATGCTGCATCTTTACATTCAGGTCAAAACAAGCCCCATCCACCCAATTCCATTGTTGTTTTTTTTTTTCCTGAAATCTCTGAATTCATAAAAGGGGAAGAGCAAGGCATTTTCCCTATCCAGCCTGTTCCTGGCTAGAGGTATAAAAAGAACAGAAAGCTCCTTAGCACAGCTTCTTCTGAGTTTGGTAATGCCTTAGATTCCAGTTCTAGCAAGGATATAGTTTGCCATGTACCACACAGACCTTGCTACACTCATCCCCATGTGCCTGCACCATGTTTGTCATCATGATGCTGCACATTTGTACTTATTGAAGTGCTGCCTATTCATCAGTCAAGGCTTCAATCATCACCACGACCCCACAACCATAGAACACATCAAGCCCTAGCATACAGCACACACTCCTGTTCACTTTGCACAAGAAACTCTAAGAAAAGAAGGACCAAGATGCCAGTTCTTACAGTCACCTGTGCTACAGAAATGGCCTCAGTATCAGGCTTCAACTCCATTGCACTGAGTCAGAGAATCAGTGCCACCTCATGCTATTTCCTCAGATAAAAGGAGAAGGCTTCCATCTACAGTTCATTAAACACAATTTTACCTTTGTGTCTTCCACATTAGAAATAAAGAGCAGCTTGGATTACCTTTGTTTATTTATTTTTAAAGGTACACGTTTTTGCCAAAAAGGACGGATAAAGCCTCCAAAAAAAGAGTGCATTGGACAATTATTTTTAAATATATGTGCTTCTGAGTCACACTATGTAAAACAGATACCACCTCCCCCCCACACACACACCAGAAAGAAAATTAAAAAGGAAAAATAAGGAAAGAAAAGAAACCTTTTCTTTCCCACTGCAAACTGCACAAAACACTTAGGGGTATTTTGTTAAAAAAACATTGATTGCATCGCTGTTATTTGAGTTCAGATTCACTCTTAACTTTCAATCACATCACCTGTACTCTTCCAAAACAGATTCAAAGGTCTAAAAAAGCAGCTTGATAGCAGAGAGGCACGTTTATTTATTTATTTATTAAAAGGACATTTTTCCCAGACTTTAACTAAACCTCATCCACTCTTGTCACTCTGGGCAGACAGTTGAAAGCAATATTAGAGGAGGTAATTGCATAGATCAGTCAACAGCCTTTGTCCCCTTGCCACTGAGACTTACAGTAAAATGGGCACAAGAAAACATTGTACTGGATTAAAGGCAGGTCTTTTTCTCCAGTTGCTTGCTGCTTACCAGCTGTTTTGTTCAATGGCAGGGACAGAAGCTCTAGCAGTATCTATAGGGGAAATCTAGCCTGACACTGCCCCTTTCTCCACCCCCCCCTTCTCTCTAGTCTTGAAACAGATTACTCTTTGTTTTTCAAGTGAAACTATACCAAAAAGTATTCTATCTTGTCATCTCCCATTAAGTCATTAATCATGTGTGCAGAGCACTTTACCAGCTATGAATTTTTAGGATTCTGCATTTACAAGAACACCATCGTTGTAACTTCTAAGATTGACAAACATTTTTCTGAACCCTTTGATCTTATTTGGAGCAACTCATGAAAAGACTCAGAGTAGCTGCTTAAACAAACAGCACAGGGAACAGACAAATTTTATTAACATTTGATTGTAAATCACTGGCAGCAGCCCATGTGCTGATAAAAACAGATACTGCACTGTCAAAGAAAAACTGTACCTCTTATGAGCATGTCAGAACAGTTGCAGGAAAGCTCCAAGTGTTGCAAGTGACGGAATTACAGCTGCAAAGTATAGTGAGATTGAATACAAATCGAAGGGCACTGAACAGAAATGCAACAATAGAATGAAAGAGTCAAAAATAGAAGTTGTTTTGTGCCAGAACATACATCAGCAGCACCATCTTTAGGAGGGGAGTCATCACTCGGGTTTTGACAGCACAGGCTGTAAATGGATACTGTTTCTACAATAGTACATTTTATCTTCAGGTTCTGACTTAATTCAAAAGCATTGAAAAACACAGTGTTGAGTCTGGTGCTGGAATTTTTAAGCCAAGTCCTATCATTTTAATCATGCAGTAGTTTAATAGGACTATTACAAACAGTAAAACAATATCAGCTCCATTACAGCATTTACATCATCTTTATGCATTTTCTGAGAAAACATTCAAAGGCAGTTCATTTATAAGTATATTTTTTAATACTTTTTCCACCTGAAAGTTACATAGAATATCGTATTTCTGGAGGGTCCAAATATGTATCATGTTCTTTGATAACATTTTTTGTAAGTTGCTTCTCACCTCAGAAACTATAGTTTTAACTTCTCAGGTAAAAAAAGCTCAGTCATTCTCAGATAAACTATTGGGTTTTTTACTGAAGCTTCTGAAAATAATAATCAAAGGTTTATAAGGAGCTATATGTCTTTTTTATAAATAAAATCCTACCTCCATTAGATTAAGTCAGATCCTAAATAAAATATACAAGATTTTTATTACCTTTGTAGAAATTTTAATTCAAGTTTCTGATCCACACTTAGTGGTTGGGTGCTTATCTAATGGACTGAACCAAAACCTCAGGCCCAAAGAACTGTAAAATTCCAAAACCATTTCGAAAAATTTGTGTATGAACTGATGTAGAGACAACCATCTTTACTGTTTTCCCTTCACTTCATTTTTATGAGAAACATGTTTTTACTCATTTAGACTTAAACAGATACCTAAACTCCAAAGTTTTCTGAGCAGGTTGCTCCAAGTTATCTTCCTGGTGGAAGTGTATAAATGTGTGACCACAGTCCCAAAAAGTTTAAGCAAGGAAACCCCCTTCCCTCCCTCTCCCCACCCATTCTCACTCCTGCCTCCTTGTCACAGTTTGCTCTCTTGTTTGCTGGGATGCTCAGCAGCCTAGTGGGTGGAAATTTAATGTGACTTCCCCACCAAGACCTGTACTATGTGCCTGGGAGCTGTTTCAGCCTTTCTCCCACTCTGCACACCAATCCTTCCCCAAGCAACAACACTCCACTGGGGCCTCTTTGGGAAAGGTCTGGAATTCCTGAGCATTTGCCTTTGTTTAGAGTGGAAACAAGTGATTAACTATCTTAACTGTTAATGGAAGTTAAGGGCAGTGGTTAAACTTGCCACTTTCAGCAGGATTTAACACACCTAAAAACACCAACTTTTACAGAAGGTAACAAGAAAACATGCCAGCATTAAGGAAGCAGTTGGATTTGATTTAACAGCCCTCATTGTAAGGTTAACTGCATTGAAGTCTGTGGAGAGGCAGGATTGGAGTCACAAAACCACTTGCAAATGATCTTACCCAGATTTTACATTAGGAGACTTTCTGCAAAAATCAAGTTCTAGAAGCCTGTGGCACAGCCACGTAAAAACACACATTTACGTCCCAGGATAACACTGGGTGAATATCTTCACATTGCCTCTTTAGAAATGGTCCTTGAAAATGTGTATTTGCATTAACAACTTGTGAAACATCTTTGGTATCTTTACATTCCCATATAGTTTCACCTGAATTTAGGACAGACCAGTATTGGTATTATGGACAAACTCTTGCATACCAAGGGATGAAGATTTAGTCTAGGAGAGGCTACACACGCCTTTTAAGATTCCCTTTTTTGGCTGTCAGTTGTGGCCATGTCAGGGCACCCAAGCAGTTGCTTACATGAACTTACAATTAAGATTCAATATCTCAGATAAAGACATTGAATGTTGAGCCTGAATCTTGTGCTCCTATTAACAGATCAACATATACAGTACAGGACATCGTTCAGCTGACCAAAGAGCTGATCCTACCTCAGATACCACACTGCTGCTTACTAAGTGGGTGACCTAGCTGCACTACACCAACCTGGAAGCAAAACAAAGAATAGGATTCCACGGAATTTGCAGATGCAAAAAGGTGGGTTCCAGTTGCTTGGGCCAGTTTGCATGACGTGTTGCCACAACTGCACAAGATGAAGGGAAACAGTGTGTTAGCTGTGGATTTGCGTATGTAATTAGCAGGGGTTAAATAGAAAGACACATTTAAGTTTTACCCATAAGTGGTTTTGCATGTGTACACATACACAGAGGAGAAAATTGGGTCTTGGAAGCGTCCTGGTAAAACAACATGTAAACTAAGAGCTCCACGACACAGAGAGCCTGGGCAAAGGGCCAGGAGCTCCTGACTTGTAATCTCATCTGTGCAACTGAATCACTGTGGTTTTAGGCAAGTAATTAAACTTTCCACTGTCTTGGTTTTCTACTTGTGTTAGATACAGCCTAGTATTTTCCCCTGTATGTATGAGAAGGGTAAATAAAGCTAAGAGCTAATACTTTACTGCCTGACCTTTGCATTTTAAAGCACCCACACCAGTGATTTTATTGCATTACTTGATTCTAGATTTCTCCTCTCATCCCACATATATACAATGACAATTGCAGACGACACTACAGATTTATGAAATGTTCAGTGGAAGCACTATCCAAAACCAACTGAAATTAGTGATTTCAGTGACTTTAGGATCATGCTTCATACTCAAATTTAATGTCTCAGGGCACAGTTTTCCTTTTACATTACTTTGATATGATGGAGATTTTGCTGTCTCCTGTGGTGGTAGATATTTTATAAACGTCTAGTAAAGACAAAAAAGGGTTTGTAATCTACCAGGTACCCAGTGAGCTCAATTACTTCATCATTCTACACCATTTTTCCTAAAACATGAATCAAATAGTGAAACAGCTCTAAATCCCTTTTATGATTAACCCCCCCAATAACTTTACAAAGAAGCTGTAAAGCAATCATAAACAGAAGCTCGAGTTCAAAGACTAGACATCTTCTCTGAGATATGATTTGCTTTCTTTAGCCCTTGCAAAACACAGCCCCATAGGTAAACTTAACCCTGCTTGACCAATGCCAGTTAAAAACAGTGTAAAAATGAAAACCAGACCTTCTACAGCAGGTAGAACAGCTCAACTTGTAGCCTGTTCTACAGTGACTTATACAAGCATTAGTATGTAATTTACAGCTCTTGATACAACTCTTGCCACCTCTTTTTTGACGTGTGATGTACAGTGGGCTGCAAACTGCACAGAACTGACTGAGCCAACCTCTTCAAGGGAAGTCCTACCTGAAAGACTGGATGAGATGGCCACAGCTGAAAGGTCACTGGAGGTGAGAACTCATGCAAGGTAGTGAAGGTCCTTTCCTTGTTAGAGAACTGTAAACCCTAATGCCTCATCACAATCTCTTCTTGGCACCTGTGAACTGACTTGGAACCTCTGTCCTTGAATCTGACCCAAATAAAAGTCTCCTCCACTGAGAAAGTGAGAAATATTACGTGAGTTACCACCTTAAACTAAAGGGAAATGTTCCTATTTAAAGTCATTGCATCCATTTTTTCCATAGAACAAGACTGCTTCCAGCAAATACCTGTAACCCTTTTGTATTGCCTGCAATTAGCTTATCTCCAATTATATAAACAGGTACATGATGACAGTCTTCAATAATAGAGGTATTAGAGGGAAAATAAGGGTTGCTTTACTTTGAGTGTAGGTCTTAGTGGAAAACAGATTAAAGCTTATGTGGATATACAAAATAATAGATAGGCTAATTCTATTGTCTACCTTTCCTAAATTATTTTATTAGATGGAACATATTAATTATAATGAAAGAGAACCCCTGACTCTGTTGGCTTGCAACGAAAATTCCTTTGTATGGTCACGGCAGGATTTCCCACCATTTTCTCTTTCTGATGAAATTAACTCCCTATGGTTGGTCACCAGGATAAGCTCATTTTAGCCAATCAGCTTGGGAGCTGCCATTTACCTCACAAAGAGAGAAAAAGGTATCTGCTGTCATAGCAACGAGTGGCTTTGCTCTGATCATCTTTGGATCCTTTAGCATAATGAAAAACACCGGCTTGCTTTTTAGATGATTAATCTTTTCCCCTGTGAACCTACTTGAATACATTAGCAAAACAAGTATGAAAAATTTGTTTATCCCAAGATAATCATTAGAAAATTACCTGCAAGAGTAATTCTCATTAGGGCAGAGTTTGTGAATAGCAGACCATATGGTGAATGAAAGCAGCAAGAAGCAATAAAATCTCAGGGCTGCAACAGGTTGCAAAGTTTATCAGTTTCAAACTGAAATTTAAAATTGATTAAGCATCAAAAGTTATGGAAAATTGTTTTCTTACTAAAATTTCAGATAGGCTATGGCAGGAAGACTCAACAGATTCTACAACCAGGTCTGAAAATTCTTATCTACACAGACAGTCTTTCTGTGTGTGGCCAGTTATGCTAATTCCAGAGGGTCTGATCCCAAATGCATCTTGTAACCCTGGAGAATCTCAACTTCAATGATGCTAAGCTTACAGCTGAAATTATAAGACTAAATTCTTATCTTACACTAGTATGAATTTAGATGTTATTATACTGATATTTAAATGGCATTATAAAATTAAAATTATAGAAGGTTATGTACAACATTTGAGAACTAATTCCAGAAGAAAATGTAAGAGAAACCTAGCATTTCATAATACTCTCTCTGACTTCTTTGGTATTCAGAAACTTATTTTAGCTATGTAAATTATGAGAAGTTAATATTATACTGGGGCAAAGTGAAAGAAAAGTGAGATCATTTGCAGTATTGAAATAGTTTAATTATGTTATACCCACAAGAAGTCCCAGTAGAACAGATTTGGAATTCATACTATGTAAAGCTAAAATGACTCCTCCAGTTTCAACAAATCATTAAAAAAAGATAGAAAAAAAAAAGGAGGAGGAAGAGATAAAAATTCCTATGAGGTATCATCAGCTTGGTTCCAAGAGCAAAAACTGATGTGATTCTGTGGAATCCACCACAGTACACTGCAGCAGGGCTGTTCATACCAAAGGATGTTGCTCAAAGTTCTCCTTTGCAAGCACATAGACTTCTCACCTTAAGAATTTTTCTTCCAAACAGGATTTTTTTGGGAAATCTTTGTAATCACAAGCCTACGATAAATAAATCAGTAACATCCTCTCTTATCACATTCTTTTTACCACAGAGGAAAAAATATTTTTATTCTAACTCTGTTTAAAGTATCTGCAGTGTTATAGCATTCTAGAGGAATACTGAGTCCAATCCCAGATAAGCCAGTCCCATCATTTAACCTCACTGTCACCAAGCAGTGTCCTCCAGGCTCAAAGTTATGTGATGATGACAGAACTATAAGAGGACATTTCCCTGTGCAGCACTTTCATTTGAATTCAGAGAATAAGTATTTCACATCAATCATACAAGCAGTTAGTTTTAAGGCTCCACCAGCAGTTTTAATGGTTTGCTAGCAACAAGAGTTTTAGAAGAGTATGATATTTAGTTTTGGGTCTATTTTTTCATTTTTACCTCAGCTGGTGAACACTTTCCTTATTCAGGCTGTATCCTTCCTCAAACAGACTCCTAAGAGCTATCAGAGACACTACTCAGGTAAGAGAGCACAGACTGTTTTCTAGAACAAGTTCATTCATTTGGAAGACAGTGGTTCTAACATCATTCCTGCCTTGAAAGACTTGATTTGCGTGTCTAGGCTCAAGCATGTGTTCACTGTCCTAATAAGTAACTCCTAATTTTTTCTTTGTCATAGCACAGTAATTTCTGCTACTCTCCTTTTACCTAAACAGAGAACTTTCTTACAGCTACAGATATAACAGCAGGTTCATCTTGGAGAAAATTAAATGGATCTGTCTTGAAAAGGCTGTGGTGACAAAATGCAACTTCTAAACTTCATATCCCCATCCAGAATTACTTATTTACCTTTAGGTGAATTCAAACCAAGTCCTTTTTTTTATTTTTTTTTTTTTAAGGTTGTCTTCTCAATGGAAAGATGTCCCTTTCAAATTAAACTTATTGGATTTCCAAGGCTTTGGTTTTCCTCCATTTATTTAGTTATAGCACCAAAGGGAAGGTGGTTAAAGAGCACAGAGAAGGACAGGGGTGACATTTCCCACTGTAGGTGAATCTAGGAAAAAAGTAAACTCCCTAGCTATTTACATCATTGCTCAGAGTCCTATAAGGCCCACTCATTGTCATCTTTCTTTAGGTTGTTCCATGGAAATACCCACAGATAGGTCAGAAAAATAAGTGTCCAAACTGAGGGGAAATTGCAGAAGAAATCTCTATATATCCAGTATTTATATCCCCTGGAATTTGAACTTCACTTTGTAGTCAATTTTTTCTACAGATGACCTTAAATCCTTGATCAGTTTGATATGAAGTTCTCGTGGAAAATCTCAGGGCAGTGGTCTGCAAACTGAATCTCCTTGATACAAGATCTAGGTGGCAAGAGGTCCCAGTCAGCTGCTGGGTATAGCAAGATCAAACTAAGCATGATTAACATATTCAAAAATCTGATTTATTAAGACAAGCCTCAAGTATTTAACATGCAAATTTTTCCAGGGCCCTTGATGGAACATTACCATCAGCACCAACCGCTGAAAGTAAAGCAATAACAGATGCAATAGCATCTCCAGGGTGACTTCAGACTTTCATCCATATGAAGTAATTAATCCTCACTTACTGTAGGTGTGGGTACATATATGTGTTTGTTCTGTATTATTATCTCACCTATACTATCTGCAGTTATCAGGTAAAACAATTGAAAACTTCAACCCTCCAGTATTATCAATAGTACAGGAATGCACAGATTAAAAAGCATACATCCTTTAAAATGTTTATCCATGGTCCTTTCTTACATTCATATTGTGCTAATTTAGCACATTTTTAGAAGAAAATTCTGTGTGTTTGCTGAAGAGCTTTTTCTATACCCTCATACCAATCAAGAGAGGTGGAAAATGGAACAATTAGAACTCCTTAGATCCATGTTGTGCATTAAATGGTAACTATGTAATTAAAAGGAACAAATTTAAAATCTGACAACAATTGGTGCATCTCCAGCATTTAAAATGATTCAATTATTAATAATTCATGCTCAAAACCCCATATGTGGGCAATGAAGCAGAAGGAGAGATGAAAACGGAGTCTGATCCATGACTAACCTTACATCTGTACAGAGCCTGACTAAACAGACTTACAGCATTATGTTTTCTACAACACTTACCCCAATACAGTAGGAAATTGTCACACCATAATATGTATTTGCAGTGATGCTCAACAGTTAGTTAATAGCATGGGGGTGGGGGAAAGACACGCTAATACACAAGAAGCCAGTTACATGTACAGTTCCATACCAAGTCCAGTGGAATCAGAGCACTGAGTGCCTTAGGTGTCCAAAAGATTTTAATTACACTTGTGTTAAATCTGAATTTGCTTTGAAAATTGCAAGGATCCAGTCCAGTCTCTATGATTTTAGCGCTGGTGTGAACAAAAATCAGAGTTTATCTCTAGAATTGTATGGCCAGACTTGTAATGAGAAACAGTCATCCTGCTGAGATGCTAGTCTACATTTAAAATAGTAATTAGAAGATGATTCACATTGTCTCTTAGCTCACTTATCCCACCCAGTAACTTATTCTAAACGTTATTAGATCTGCTCCCATGAATTTACTCTGAACTAGGAATTTGCACAAACAACTCAAAATATCACAGATGTCTTTGTATCAATTCAGTCCAAAATCAAACCTCATAAATGAGGTTTCTTCTGTCAACCTACAATAAAAAATTACTTAGTTCTAGATCTAGGTTTTTACTTTTTCTCTTGGATTTTTTTTTTCAATAATCCCTTCTTTTGTATTTTTCTTGACAAATATGATACTGCAACAAGCTGCATATGAAAATGATGGCAGGGACATATCTGAATTAGCTATAAAGCCATTTTTCAAGCAGCCCAAGCCAATGAAGCTGCATATGTTATGCTAAAGCCCTCCTGAGTCATAAAGCTATAAGAGAAGCCTGAGGAACACAAAGTGTGGAAGAGCTAACTCCTTGCATTAATAATAATAAAAGAATACCATATTGCTAAATGCAACTGGAAGAAGAGACAATATGGTCTAGGAGACCTCCCTGGATAGAAATACACACATAATATCCTCAGAAATACAAACCCTAACAGTTATATGCAATGCTTACCTTTAATTAAGGACCACAACTATTTAAGAAGTAGCGCAAAATATATTTAAGAAGGGTAGAGATAGAAAGTGTCCACATTTTTGCCATTAAAATATATAGTTGATTTATGCATATTTAAAAAGTCTACAAAGTTAGTATTTTAAACTGGCACAAAGAAAAAAAGTGTCATAAATAGACTTGTTTACTCCTACGACCTTTTTGATGTCCTGGTTCTAATCATCGTTCCATATGTGAGGGGGATGAGAGAAGAGACGTGTTTATTCTGTGGCTGATTTATTGCAAAATCAAGACCATTCAGATTCAAATTCCACCCCTCTTTAAATACATTGTTGCTGTTCTCTCTTTCGCACAATTTGCCACCACATGTAAAGGTCAAGTCCACTGGTAAAGTAATTCATATGGTTATCCAAATCCTATCCAAGCTATAAATTAACATGACATAAACTGCCTAGAGCATTTCTTCTATTTCTAATGTTATACACAGGCAAGTCTAGCCTGGTGTACTGATAATTGAAGTAAAAAACTGCACACACCTCCCCCAGGAACACACACACCAAACAGGATGTCAATTGGTTCCAGCATGGGACCTGCTGAGGGAAACACAGCAATCATCTGTAGCAAATGTTAACTTTGGGCTTTCAGTGGAAAAAATAAGCACATTTTACCTCACAATTGTCACCTGTATCACAGAAAGTGAAGTGCCAAAGGAGGAAAAAAAGCTGCAAACTTTCATCAGAATCCTGATGTTCCTGATTTTACACAAAGCAACCAGAAGAGCTGCAGGCTGGTCTCCTAATGCTCTGAAAATTAAGACTTATGGAAATCACATGTGAATGTATTGTTTCTCAGAACTTGCTGTTTTTATTAAAAATCTCAAGCCCGTGGTGGAAGACGACGTATGCTGTGCAAAGAGGCTTTACCTTCTGTAGCCAGAACGAGCTTATTCATTTTGAGACCACATCATCATCAACGATGCCCTCAAGAATAGTCAAAGAAGATTAAACCAGGGGCTTCTTTTTTTTTTTTTTTTCTCCATTTGTGATACAGCTAACAGTTTGATTAGTAAACTTAATCCCATAAATAAACTGGAACAACTCACCCTGCAGACTTCACTGGAAATGAGCTAATATGCACCTGCTGAAGATTCAACCCACAAGGAGGTAGTCTCCTTGGAAACTGCTCTTGATGGTCTAAAACACAATGGAAACTGTCACTGAAGAAACTTAGATTAGTGTAAGTGCTGGGAAAGGTGATGAAAGATCAGGATTTTGCACCCAAAATTAGCTGCCTGAAGAGGGAACACTCAAGTATGCTGTGAAGTATAAGTAGTTTAGGGAGTCCAGGGTAGACCTGGGAAGAAGAATCTATATTAAAGAAGTCAAGAAGGACTTCAGAGACTACAGCATACCATCCATTCCTAAAATTACAATTTCCTTTGCTGAGACTCTATGGCTGAACTAACACCTTCAGTGCAGTTTAACCTGTGAGAAAGTTGTTTACCCAGCATGGCTCAAACTCTGCTCTGAGCCTGGACATTTACAACACCTGCTAACATTTACCTGTTCTCACATGTTTTTAGAACATCTTTCATTCTTGATTGCCATTACAAACAGCTACTTTCTGCTGCCCTCTCTCTCCTCCCAAGTCTTTCATAAAACCTGTCGACTGATTTATTCAAGCACTTATCTTTTAACTTGCTGTCACTAGACAGGTGCATGCTTGCAACAACCCTTGTAGCTGAGTCCATTTAACAGCTCTGTTAGGGGCCCTTTCTTGCAAGACATTGAGCTGCACAGAAGTTAGCACCCTAAATACACATCAAAAAAAGTGATTTAGGGCTCTGTCTAACTTTCACGCAGTGCTCAGTGCCTTCGGCATCAGTTTCTCGCTTGTTAAGAAGACTGTAAAAGGACCATCCCATCTAACTATTTAATGTTATTTTAATAGGCTACATTACATGAACTTGATACAGTAGTGGTTATCCGAGTCAGAGGTTCCATTTGCTCCAGGGACTTCAATCATAGAAGTAAATCCCTCTAACACAGACAGATAAGAGAGTTTGGACAGTGCCAGTGTCCAGGCCTGGGTGATCTTGTTTGCGTATTGCAAACCCACTTGACCACACCTGCACTCAGATATTTTTTGTTGACATTTTACTGTCAGAGACTGGAGATGAAGAGGGAGATAAAAAAAAAAAAAAAAAAAAAAAAAAAAAAAAAAGAGCAAATGTAGAGGGAGAGTTACTTATAATCAACAAGACAGTAAAGAATCCTAAAGAGGTAATTCACCTAAAGTAAGCATTTTCCAGAATCCCTCTCTTCCCACCATTCTATACTACTCATATCACAGGCTGACCTTTCATAGGAGTTGAATTTTGATGCTTTGTGGTAGCTTGTAGGACAATAACTACAGATTACACAGCCACATAAAAAGTACATTACTTAGGAGCTGAAGAAGCAGCTAGAGAGGTGTTCTCCACAGAGATCACTCCAGCTGCAGGTGAATCGTAGGTGACCTCAGATACAGCTACACACACTTCTGTGCAAAAACCAAGCTCAGTGCAAAGAAAACACCGTAATAAAATGTGAAGGGAAAGTTTAAGCAGTTTCAACCACCTTTTGGGTATCTTCCACTAGTTCTCCTGCAGAAAATTATCCAGAACTCTGCATTTGGACTCTGGACTAAAGCTTTTTGGGAGGTGACATCAATCATTATAAGAAGGAAACCAAGTGCAGTCTCAGTAATTTCAAAGACAGGTGATTGTGTTGAGAGCACTATAATCCTTCCTCCCAGTTCCAGCCCAGTATCACGCTGTTGGATGCATGTCCTACAGCACAACAGCTTGCCTAAATATCCAGGCTTGATTCAAAAACCTTAATGTTGTTAAACATTTACTATAATTTCCAAGAGAAGGTACAAGATCACACTCAAACGCACATGGTGTTTCACACAGCATAAACAACACCACAGGTAAAATAAACTGTCAGCTTCTGTAACTAAAATTCCTTCAGATTCAAACAGTAGGAGTGTCTGCATGAAACATGAAATCCTGGAGTATTAGAAAGTGTTGATAAAGCTTTTGAGTATAATTTTTTTAACCCTAAAACATTAAGTCATATCACGTTAATACAAAACAAAGGATTCAAATAACTGGGAGGTGGAAGAAATTCAAACCAGAAATAAGTTCGAGTATATTTTCTTTCATTCATGTGGCATCATGACCACCTTTTCACTTTTTTATTTTTAAGTGATACATCAGCGAAAAGGTCTTTGGCAAACATCTGCTCATCTAGTCAGACTCCTAATACCTTTGTTAACATGAGTTTAAATGTCTTGTTTGCATTTAATCTTCTAACTTAGCTCTCAAATTAATATTAGATACATCCCTTTTGAACCATTGTTAGCATCATCCTACCTCAGATCAGGATACCTTTTTTCTTTTTTTTTTTTTAAAGAAAATCAGCTCCAACCAATTCTCCTGCATGGTATGAGCTACAAAGCCAACAGCAAATGGTTCTGAGTTAGGACTGACAGAGACAGCTTTCTGGGGAGGATTGTGGGGTAGTTTTTTGGCTGAAGGTGTTTAGGTTTCAGCTGTGGATATACCTTTTTGATGTTGCTGGAAAGTCAGAGAAGCGGAAGCTCTGGTGCTTTTGTCCAGCCGCTTTTCAAAGCTTCAGGTTCAGAGAGTGCCATCAAGCTTTGGTCATAAGCTTCAGATTGTCCTGACACACTCCCCACGGTCAGCTTTGGGAAAGATCTGCATACCCAGGAGAAGGCAATTTTTGAGGCACCCTAAGGAGCAGCACTTTTGGATGGAGGAAGCCATGGGATTGACATTTTTGTTGCTTGCTTCGGGGCTGAAAGGAGGTTCCGAACCCTGTCATTTCATTTATGGATAATGACACCCCGCACTTAGACCAGATGTTTTTAAACATATCCTATGCTGAAAAGATGAAGGCTATTAATTTAATGAGACTCTTTCCTCACATAAATCCTGTAAGGACAAGCATGATGAGAACAAACCTCTTCCAAGTGACCAGATACATTAGTGCCATGCTACAGCAGGTTAGCCCTATCGGAGGTAGAAACATGAGAATAAATTGTACTGAGACTAGCCATAAAAATCCACAGCAGATGGGGTGTGTGGGGATTTCATCTCATCCTTCTGGGGGTGAAGTGGGCATTGGGACCTCCAAACCTGACCTGCAGCCTTGTTACCTCTTCCTGCTGGGAGGCAAAAGGGACTGGCCCAGCTCAGGGTGAGCCTTTCGCTTCCCTCGGGGAAGATTTCCACCCTAGTCCCAAGAAAGCTTTCTCACCAAACGCCTTACTGCAAAACTGCTCAGGACTAACCCAAACCCTAGAAGTTTTCTGTCAGAGGGAGGGGTTGCTCCTGAAACAGCTTCCCAGCCCCTCACCTTCCTCTTCACAGCATTGTCACAAACTGGATGTACCTCGACCTGCTGCTGAAACAGGAGAGCTCCAGGAAGAGGGGCTCTTGTTCAGCCACTTCTTCAGAACAGGGTTCCCCCCCCTCTTCTCAGCCTTGATTGACATTGGATCTGTTTCAGACCATAAAGAACAAGTGAAACCTATGAGCTTCAAGCCTCAGGGCCAGATTTATGGGCAGAAAGAGAATTCTGTGATCTTTTTTCATGTATTTATTGTTACGGTCAAAATAGGCCTCTTACTTTCAATCTAGAGACATTTTTATTGTTCACCTTTTTCTCGTATGTCCTCAGGCACATGGAGTCACAGAAGGAGCAGGAACAAGACAGGCCCAGGATTCAGTGCAAATACAGCTCGTATGGAAACCTTTCTGCTCTCTGGATTCCCTCAGTGAGGGCAGACAGCTGCATCTGTGCTGGTGTAAATCAGCCTGGTACCAGCAGCTGAAAAAGCCTAAACAGTTCTCAAGCTTAACAACTCATAGTTAACTATTTCAGAAAAACATGGTCTGAAAAATTTCCCTCATCAAACAAGATGTAAAACTCAAGCAGACAACACATCCTCTAGGAAAAGTCACCAATTTGAAAGTTCCTGCTTATTACAGTGTTTTCCTTGATTTTAAATGGATTTCAAGTTGGACAAAGCATTGGTAAGATACTTCTTTTGGTTAAATACCTTTACAGCTCCCAGATTTGTGGAGATTTTGTTGTTTTCTAATTCCAGAAACTGGGTCTTGCTCTGGCCAGCTACTAAGCAAGACATTTTTTTGTATATAACATGTAGATGCACATTTACTAGTCAAACAGCTACCACAATCACAATTTACTGACAGCAATTCAGATGAAACACAGTGACACAGACAAGTCCTTTTTACTTTGCACTGAAAAATATTAAGGATGCTCAGATACACAGCCACATCTCTGCTCAGGGGTCCTGGCTGCTTAAACTGCCATGAGAGATGGCTGTTTCACAGCTGAATATTTACTGTGTCCAAATTCTTCCTTTGAAGGGACTTGTGTGATTAATTTGCTTTTTATCCAACCGTTAAACAAATTAAAGTTATTATGAGGTACAGAAGAACAGGGTTCATTCCATCTCAAGCCTTCTGAAAACAAATATCATAAGCATAAAGATGTGGGAGTGAGTTTCCTTGACTACTTGGTGTTCTTTTAACCTTAACTTGATTATGTCAGATCAAAAAAAGAATTAATTACTTTCACAACAAGAGTATTTATTGTTCAGAAGACGCAAACCTGTGCTTAGAGCTGTGGGAGATTCTGAAACTACATTTCTATTGAAGGGAAAAATCAAAATGAAAACCATCCTTAGAAAGAGGGTGGGAGGGAGTAAATAGAGAAAGTTTCATGAAAAACAAGCAGAAAGATGTAACCTCTCCTTGGACCTTCCCTCCCCGCACACCCCCAAGAGCTAGTTCTGTTCTAAGTGAAACCTCTAGGAGTGACCATATTTCCTCCATTGAAATTAAAGGAAAAATTCCAATTGCTATCAGCTGGAGTGGGACTTGATCCTAAGAAACTTCTTAAGCCTCAGCTAAATGAGAACTGGGGTCTGGATCCTATTCAAACTTTTGCCTTCAGTTCCTGCACACCTCAGAACAAGTTCCTGCTTTAAACTCATTCACTGCCATTTTTTCTGCTGTGGCCGGATAGCATTTTGCTTTGAGACCACTAAGAACATAAATACATTCAGATATTTGTTTAAAAGGAGTAAAGTAGTCTTTTTAAAACAGGAAAAAAATTTTTTTCTTCTTCCTTCTAAAGAACATAACCCTGCTCTACCTGGCAAAGGGGAGAGCTGAGCTGACTTTGCTAATTTGTCCAAAGTGCTTGAAGATCCTCTGACTGCTTTTTACAAGATACCAAGTGTTATTACTGCATTATTTTACCTGCTTCACTGAGCAGACTTTACGACAAGATTCTCAGGGAGCTCCTGCAGAGCCCAGAAAGGTAACTTTAACTGAGCTGTCTGAGAGTCTGACATTAACCTCTCCAAACAGGTTTTGCTTTATGCTCAGGGCAGGGGTTTATTAATTGGTTGAATGAATCAGCCAGTGCACCAAGGTATTACAAATACAATCACTTATCTCTTTACAGCCAGTGTGGACATTTAAGTGCCTGAACTTCTGTGCTTTTACCTCCAGCAGCTTAAAAGGGGACTACTGCCTGCATTGCTGGGCTTGTTTTTCTCCCTGAAGCCTGCAAGCTGCATCATGCCAGAACATGGAGCTCCTCTTAGATATCAAAACCTTCAGACAGCTATGTTCCTAAAGCAAACACCACCAAAGAGTATGACAGCCCACACACCTTTAGGGCACTTACATTGCAGACATCAGTACATGTCAGAAAGGTTTAAGATGGGATAAAATAAACAGGCATAGAGTTATTGTCCTTAATTATCCTACGGATTTTCCCCTTTTCCATCCCCCATGGCCTTTTTTTTTTTTTTTTTTTTTTTTTTAGACACAGAACCAGAAAAACATGAATGATCAGCAAGTCGGTGAGAATCTGCAATTGGACAAAACCATCGCAGCAAGCCTCACATCACCGCCAACTGCATAGAGACCACCCACAAAAGCATCTGTAGACCTCACTAGTGCAAATTAGACCAGTCTCTAGTTCCCTTCATAAGCAGAAATAGTTTTAGAGCCTAATTTAGGCAGACTGACTTGTACAGACATTACTATCAACTCCCTAAGGTTTGAGCCGTGGTCCAACCATCCCTGACTAGCACAGACTATCTCCACAGGCCTTGTGGAGCCTGAATACTGCCATAATCCTTCTGAGAGTATCAGCCAGGTCTCCCAGCACACAGACAAAAACAATCAAGGGTATGGTCATTCCTAGATACTGGGAACATTTAACTCCAACACACTTCACCATTCTGCAAGTGAAATATTAGAATCCTCTTTTTATTTCTGGACTTTTTGGGAAAACACCTGTGGATGTTATGCACAAGCACTAACTTTTCACCTCCCCATTCTTTTTTCTCTTCAGTTACATTTCATTATTTCACACTGTATAGGATAAGGATAATGTAATGACTGTTAAAAAACTCTGTATGTATTAATTGATAAATAAACCTCACAAAGCCATCATCTCCTATCACCACCACTGCAAATGCTGGCTGCACAAAGAATTTGGACAGCTGCACCTGAAATCTTAATAAATCCATTCCAAACAATTCAATGTAAGGTTTGGATCATTCCTTCTGAACAGAGCCTCTAATGGCTATACAACTTTCTCTTTATTATTGATTAATATGTGCCAGGTATGCAGGTGTGAACAAAATAAACATTCTGCAGCACTTGCTATTATATATTGGATAAAATTAAAACAAACAAACAAATAACGACCACAAAAACACACACCCCACAAACTGATGTGGCCAACTAAATACTGTGAAGACTTTCTTTCAGAAAGGAAGATTTGAAAAGCAGTAGACATGAGGCACGCCACTACAGGCAGCAGGTTACACTAGAGAATTCCATTTAAAAGAATCAAGTGGGAGAGCACCAAGTTCAAGAACAAGAAAAATAAATACTGCCTAACAAAAAAAAAAAAAAAAAAAAAAAAAGCTTTTCTCCCCAATTCCATCATCACTGAAATTTCAGGATGATAGACAATTTTCTGCATCTGAAAATAAAGCAGCATTTTAAGAAATACTGACATCTGGTTCTGGAATTACTCATGCAGAGATTTCTTTGAAATTTAAGCAGAGTTACCTAAAACATAACCAGGTGTGAGGAGCCCAGTCGCTTCAGGATTAGCTGTTCTTCAGAAACCTTAGCAATGATATGAAATCTGAAGCTCCTCTTGAACTTTCCTACTAATTCAGTAATTACTGCTGTGCCTGAAATTGGCCTCCTTCCTGTAATTGCTCAGCATGTATTTTCAATCAAAGAGGTTAACACCTGAATTTAGATTCCAATTAACACCCAGGGCAGACTTTTTGTTTAAAGTTGAATAAATCAGGGACTTTTCCCAGCATAATATTTCACTAGCCCACATAGGCAAACACACTGTACATGCTCTGGAAATCTGACTATCTGCAGTAGAGCGTGGTCAAACCACTATCAAATCATCAGATTTGTGGAATATTAGGATTATACATGTCACCTGGGGTCAAGCACCTTGCACATGAGCATGTGAGCAAGTCTGTTGTTCTGTCAACAACTAAAATGAAAGTTTTTCACTGATGAAATTTAGCATGCACAAAGATGGAACTCCTTCAGTTTTCAGCACTGAGAAATGTATATAGAAAGAGATTTGCACACTTGCCTGACTGGAAACAGCGTTTCTGTAAAGCCTGGCTTTGAACTCACCTGAAGGTGCGCAATCCTCCTTAAAACAGACAGGAAGCACAAGGTTTTAACCACTTGTTTTAAAAGGAGTGTCTGATAGAGATGGACAGGGGCAGGGACAAAGGGCAGATGAAGTGAACAAGGTTATGTTAGACATGCAATACTAAAAAAAAAAAAAAAAATGAACAAATGATTAGCTCTTAGGATAAAAGAGTGTAATAATATACGGTGGATTGCTCTCTTCCAACTGTCATTTTGAGTTAAACCCTATGACCCCGGTTCTTTCCCAAAAGAAAGATTTCCATGATGAATTCTAGACAGTTAATCTTGAAACATTTAAGGAAGCAAACCTAGCAGGCTTTTTCCTTGAGGAATGACTGAATTAATAACTAAAGATGGTCAAAGTGCCCCTGTGTTCTCTGTGGAATGATACTGTTGCAAGAGCCTGATTGTAAAGACATGTCATTGTGCTGTACAAGGCTTTTCAAGGTAGCAAAAAAGAAAAAAAAATTCATGTTGCTTGTAAGGCTGGCACCTTTGGCTCAGGAAATCTTTAAGTCCAAAACTGCTAAAGCTGAAAGAATTTATGGAGCAGAATTGCCATATGCTTGTATTGTTCTGTTGCAAGTCCCTAAGCACCTTCTGTTGACCACCACTGGATACAGGACACACATCTCAGCAGACCTTTGCTCTAACCTGTTATGGCCGTTTTTGTGTTCTCATGTGTCCTCTGTTGGGTTTTTTATTATTTCCTTTAAAAGTATGTTAGTTTCCATGGAAACAATTATGCCAGTGACATATATGAGTTTAGCAATGTCCTCAGGAAACATTTACAGTCAGTTCGCAGAGGTCAAGATGTCTTTATGAATACAGGTGTTTAAGCAAAGGTACTGTTAAGACAACAAAAACAAGTTCAGAGGTTTTCCAAAGTGGTAGGTAGTGACTGCATTTCATCACAGTCCCTTATTTAAGCTCTACATCAGAATGTTTCCCTTTTGAAAATTTGGCCCCAGATGTGAGTGCTGAGCCTTTGAAAATAGGATGCAGAATGCTCTGAAATGTATAACCCTGCTATGGGAAAAGTTGTCATGCCCAATAAGCTCTTAGTCGTGACACTGAGTTTCTGGACAGAGATTGTCCCAGAGGTATAAATATAATTCTTGGTATAAGTGTAATTCTCTTTTAATCCAGTGCTAGAAGAACTACGATAAAACAGGAGCTAAGATTAAAAAAAAAAAAAAAAAAAAGATTAAGACATTCATATAATTATTCCTTCAACCACAGAACAAACCACAAAACAATGTGACATTATACACACTGTTTACCAGCCCACATTTGTAAAAAAAAAAAAAAATCTTATCATGCTAGAAAAATATATCGACTTTTAAGCCAGTAATCACAATAGCGCTTTTCAGATAAACAGGAGCCTTGGAAGCCAGCCTGTGAATACTTCTTCCTTGCATGAAAAGAAAAGCATGAGAGGAGAGTTCTTCCTTTTATAGCCCTCTCCATAGCTACAAGAGCATCTCTGTGCTGGCTGGTGGATGTTCACAGTCCACACAACTGCACAAGACAGGGATGAAGTGACATGGTCACGGCACTGCAGAGATGGAGAGCAGGAGCACAAGGCCATGCCAAGCTTCAACCGTGGTGTGTGTTGAGGCTGGACTGCTCCCTGCTCTGGGCTGCATCGTCATGCAGCTGAACCTTAAGGTGAAGGGTGGTTTCAAAGGCTTATGGCACTGCTAAGCTGAGCTCCTGATCTCAGGATATCCCAGTGCTCAGTTACCCTGTCTCTCCTACAGGCCTCCACAGCTCTGCAAAATGCATGTGCAGCCAAATCCACATGTGAAAAGGAGCAGGTGGATAGCTTCCTGCCTGGTAGAGCCTTAAAGAAGGTCAGGATTTTTAGCAGCATTTTGAAAAGGTACAGAGAGAATTAGTGTGGGAGACCAAGGTAGGCAAACTGTTCCAGACAGCTGATGCGGTGGCAGTAGGAGATCCAATTTAAATTCACTTTAATATTAATTGTCAGAAAAGGATGAGATCAGTTTATGAACCAGGAGCACTGTGCAGTCTAAAGTTACAAGCCCGAGTTGTTGCCACAAAGTAGCTGAAAGGCTTTTCTTTTGAAAAGATTAAACTTCAAAGAATTGCAGAATAAGATACACAAGAAGTGGCATGTGCTTTTGCTCGATACTGTTTGATTTTCAGCCACCCCCTCCCCAGCCCTATCACACTGTAAATTCTTAACACTGAAGTTGCAACTAAGTAGCTGTTTTATAAGATAAATGACTGGGAGTATGAAAGACTTTGACCAAAGAAATAGGGCTGCATAAAACGGATTGAAAGAAGTGTGAATAGCAGAAAACATTACCCAGTGTAGGAGACCAAGGTTTTGCATATTTCTTGACCAAAGGAAGCAATGCAAAGTAAGAGATCAATGTGTCCTCGACAGGTTAACCCAACGGGATGACATTTGCCTTGTAAAAAATACAGGGTATAACATCCAAGTCAGACTAGGGTGCTGTGAAGGACTACTCCCTCTGTGGTAGTAAGGGTCTTAATTCTCACTGAAACCAAAAGGAGAGTGGGTCACCTAAACATGTTTTGTAACTGGGTCTCAAACAGTTAGGGATAAGCAAAACCCTGTGCATGTTGTTCCCTAATCCAAAGAAAGGTCAACTGAAGTTGAGCTGCTGGCAACCAAACTGCAAGAGAGAAAGTCATGGAAGTATTCCCTCTTGAGGCACAAGGGCCCTTGCTGGCACTTTTTAAAAACACATTTCTTTGACAGCAAGAGCAATTCTCAGCCCAACACAGTGGTCTCTGGGGCCAAAAAAAGCCAAAGGAAGGAAAACTACAAAAGAACTTCAGTCTGTCTGCAAACTGGGGCAGGTGTTTCCCAAGACTTGGCTGGTTTAAGAACTGAAAGTATATTTTTCCTTTTGTTTGTCCATATCTAATGAACTAAAGGATTTTTGTGACTTAACTCTGTAGAAGGAGAGAGATTCAAGTGAGTTAGAAATAGGACAGTTAACTAGAACAGGAATATCTTCTTTTAGGATAACTGCCACTAATAATCTTGCTGTGATCAAGCCATACAGTCATGTAATAGAAATTGGAACATTTTTACCATACCAGGGAGTCTGAGGGGGTTTTTTCCATTCACTCTGAATACTTCTAGGGTTTCTGGTTTAGGTTGATTTTTTTTTCCTGTGGATCAAGAACCACTAGTATTTCCAAGTACAGAAAATGAACCCCAAATCTTGAAGATAATTAGGAAACACAGCACAAAACAGAGCAAAGCAACACTGATCAGAGAAGAGGAAAATGAAAAAGCAGCATCCTTGTACTCATCCCTAAAATCAACTACAGCATCTGTATGGGAGTCAATATTGCCATGAGTCTAAAATCCTGCATGAACCAAGACTGAGCAATCCTTTCTCCCTTAATAACTGTGTTCCTTGGGAATGACAGAATTCCCACAACAGCCAAGGAGTAACCTCACACCAGGTATTTTGGCAACCAACACATAGCATTGAACATCTCTCCTGAAGAGGCAAAGTCAGTCTTGAGTCTATTGTTAAATTCCTCTGAATACTTGACTTTTCCCTGAGCTACAAGTACACTAATTTAAAAATTAATAGCAACAATTTGCTCAATAACTTTGGGACACGGAGGGAGAAAGCTACCTATACAGTGAGAATGAGCTTCTCATTTTATTTTTTTTTTTTTTTTTGTGAAGGATTCATCTGCCATAATCCATGAGTGTATGGCAGAAAGCCCTGAGTAAGCAAACGACTTCAAATTATCCAGTGGCAATTATGAATGAGAGAATGCATGCTGGAGGTGGAATGAAAGAAAATTAAGAGAGATTAATGTGAAATACAAGGTTATAATTAGGCATAGGTATCTGTTTTCTACCTGCTTTTGCCCATGGGGAATTTGGAAAAATAAATAGTCTTATTTAATAATATTCTCAACGCCAACAGAGAAGCAGGGCAACTTTTTAAAAGCTATGACAACATATGCCAGACAGGCTGTGTTGCAATAGGTTTACATTTCAACATGGAATGGGTTGTAAGAGAACACAGCCTGCTACAGCATGTTTTGACAATATAAAAAAAAAATGAACTAAAAAATTCATACCAGGGTGAAACAAAATAAACAATGCAATGCTGCTGCACTACAACAATCTGCAGAAGCTCCCATGCATGAAGGAACTGAGGTTTGTAAGAGATGATCCAGATATTTTAACACCTGGGAAAAAAAAAAAAAAAAAAAAAAAAAAACACAAAACACCACAGCTACTCTGTGACGGGGAAAACAGATTCAAACAGTAGAACTTGTTCTTTCCTCATCTTGGCAGCTGTTTGGAGGATCAGCAGCAGTATTCTGGTATGCAAGGTTGAATATTGATTTTTCCAAACATTTTGGTTATGGTCTCACTTTGTTTGCAGTGCCACCAACTACATCAGCCAAGACAACCTCCAGGCACCCTCTGATGGAGGCAAAGCAGTTTTAAGCCTGCTTCTCAGTTAAAGCTATATTTCACCCTCCTGAAAATTCAGTTCCTATTCTCTTTACCACATTTTTCTACTTCTATATGTAGACTTTGGGCAGCTCTGAAGCTGGTGAAATTTGTTTACAAGTAAGAACTGAGCCTTTTTTTATTGTGCTTTTTTTGTTTGTTACTATTTAGATACACATATAACTTTCTCTCCTCAGTCACAATGCCCACAAACATTACCAGCTCTGAGCTCTGCTTTCAGGTTCAATAGATCTCAACATACTCTGAAACAAATTCTCTTTATTAAGTTCTAGAAATCTAAGATAAGACTCTTCTGAGCAAACTCTTCTTCAGTTCACATCAGCAATATCAAGACTTGATACTCGACCACCAAATGCAACAGGGATTTGGGCACTTATGCCTGTAACTACAGTAAAAAAATTAGTCTTATGGTCCTAGCTGAAATCGCAAAACCCTGCTAGAACTGGACAATCAATGGCATTTATATTTTAGTCCCATTCCATCTGGACCTCTGAGTTTTAAATTTGTTTTTATTTCAGTTGGTTGTGGCACTTGCTGTTCTTAACAAGATGCCTTGGGCACAAATTGCTTTTCGCCTCTCTCAAAGAATGGAAGGTTATTACCCACCTTCTCTTTCTACCCTTAGACATCAGCACCAGCTTCTAAGATTCAAGTATCCATCCTACCAAAAGCCAAAAGACTACCCTTTTGTTCATCTATTTAAGAGTCAACACAGAGAAATCACACATAGGCATCAGCTCTGTTTTAGACAGCAGAAGACACCCATGGCATCCATACAATCTGTTTTCCTGCACTGGTCCCCTCAGAAGCACTTTCTGCATCTAGATCAAAGTCCTTGAGAAATTTCTGGGGTTTATGCATCCTTCATAGTTTTTCTGCCAAACCAAAGATGCATCCCATTTCCACACTCTTTCTTCCTCCTCCCCCTCTACCTGCACTTTCCTCCCCTTCTCTTGAATAACTTTTTTCCACTTAGGTGATCTAGCAGTTGGAAACATTACATTCTATCATTAACCAAGCTTTTCTCAGCTAAGGAAGGAATTCCTCCCCCTTCAACAGAAGAACCAGCTTGAGACATTTCAGCTCCCACTTATTCCTTCATGCTCTATCCACCAGCTACACCAACAGAAACATTTGGAGGTTGCAGCATTTCCATCCACAGTGCAGGCACAAGGATTTGCAATGTGCTGGCTTTTAGGTGTTGGAGTCAGGCAGGAGTGGTGGGATTGGGACTCCTCAAGGGAGCACTGCCACCAAAGATAACAAGATGTGAAACAGTGGAATAATTGCCTGCCAGCAGGCCTTTCACTGGCTCGAGAGATGAATAAGAATGTCAGGGTCTGGCCAGCTGTCAGGGCTCTAAGTGTAAAGAGGTTTTCTTAATGACATTATTGCTGAGAAATAAACAATTGTCTGTCACTCATTACCACATGCAGGCCCTCACATCTCTGAAATGCTGGAAAAACAGCAACTTACAAACAAGGAAAATGAGTTATTAAGCAATTGGACAGTGATTATACAATTATGTTCTGTTCGGGTACCATTAGTCACAAGGAAGATGGAATATATCCAAGCTTTAAAAGTGAATTACTCATACAAAATTATGTCTGCTGAGAGCCACTTCTCCTTTAGGGTTCAATATCCATAGTACAAGATTTTCAGAGGAGGAGATGAAGAAAGGTGTTGTGGTAAAGCGTAAATACAGGAGCCAGGTTTGGGTTCTATTCCAGCCAGCAGTGGTGAGCAAGTTGCAACTGGCATTACGTCTGAACTGGTATAGACAGTCACAAAATGACTGATGTCAACAAAACTAAGCAGATTTGCAGCAATGCAGAAACCAGCTCCTGCCTCTTGTTAGAATAGGTGTGCAAGAATCAAAGTCAGAGTTTACAGGCTACAAATAAAGCAGTCCCACAGCAGTAACAGTCTGTCCCACTTACAAATAGCATGTGTTCACTTCAAACTAAAAATAAGTCCTTTTTGGCCAAGACTACTCCTTATGGACCATTTTTATGCCAAGCTCTGTAACCTCCACACACTCCATGTCCTCAGTGAGATGAGAGTGGCCTTGACTATACTTTTGGGTCTCAGTGGGCTGCTTTTGGCCTCTCCATTCTATAGCAAATTTATTTGTTTTAACGCAGTTACAATTTAAGTTCTCTGGTTCTTTGCTGCTTGTATGTACGTTCCAAACATGCTTCAAGTTCATTCTTGTGTCAGCATTAAACATTTCACACAGGTGTGGCCTCAGCAGAGCCGATAATAATTCCGCACTTTCCCTGACCTTTTGCCCAACCTTCCTGTAAACTGGTACATCATCTTGCCCTTTTTTTCCCCAAAACCCAGTCATTTTGTAATATAATACACAGCCTTCAACTGTGTTGGGGCTGCTTTGCTGCTCCATTATGTCTCTTGGAATGCTTTTTACTGGCACTTTAATGTAGTAAATGAAAGGGTGTGATACAGGACAGGTAATAGAAAAGATTGCAGATTGTGTCTTCTTGTCATTAGCAGAAACTAAGTGCTATATCAACAAACATCATCTGTTCCCTGCCAAAAAGAAAAAAAAAAAAAAAATCCAATCAGGATGTTGCAGTTGTAGGTAGCACAGGAATGAACAGGGTTTTTAAAGAAAACCGTACTCCTGCAGCACAAGTTTAATCGTTGTACCCCTCCAGAGCTTACTCTGATTTCATGCCTTCACTTCCTCATCAAGCAAGCATCAACTTATAGCAAGTATCTTCTTTTCTCAACTACTGTCTTATTTTGTTTCACTAAACAGTTCAGGAACATGAATTTCACCTTTGGGACTGCTTATAATAATATGTATGCAACTAAATCATTTTTAAACTAAACCTAAGTTTAAACCTTGAGTCTAAGCTCCCCTGGCTAGACCCACATATGAGATCTGGTTCTCTCATGGTGTTTTGCAACCCTGCTCACAGAAAGCACACGGAGGAGAAGGGCTCCAGCACAGCCTCTGACTCATGGGCTGCACCAGGGGTGGAAATCCATCTCCTTGCCTGGACAAACCATTGTTTGAACAGAGTCAGCCAAAACCCCAGCCACATCCCTTCAGCTTGCTAAGCCAGTCCCTCCCTGCCTCTGTGCCAGTGCAGTTGCATGCATGGATGCAGCCAGTGCACCTCCTCTACCGCTCCCACTGCAGACTTCCAGTGTGGTGGGCAGCACTAACCCAGCTTGTTCTGACTTGTTCTTGAGAAGGACAACAATAAAACTTGTAACCAGTACCTTGATAATAGTAGAAAAGTTAAAACAAAAGCTCCTTGCTCCTTGCCTAGCTTGCTGATACATCCTCACAGAAACACTCTTGCATTTAGTAAATAATATTCCCTGAATAAAGATTATATAACAAAGTATTTGATTTAAGTTCAGGGCTTCCTTTTATGAACTGAGGGCTCTGAGCCAGTACAAATCCACAGAGCTCCATCAGAGCTTCAGTCAGCCAATGCCTGCCCAGCATATCAATCCTTGCCCAGTATCAATCTGCAGAGAAGTGCCATGAACTTGCATGGCATTCTGCCAGTTCCCATCAGCTGAGGAACTGTCCTGATGAGCACAATGTTCTCGGTGATGACTCACCCTCGTCAACATTGCCACATATTTTCAGAAGCAACTTTAACGTGGTTTAGGAGCTCTTTAATAAACATGCACTTAAATAAGCTATCTTGGAGCAGGGAGATAAGTGAAGGAGGCCCACCGCAAGTCAGAACTGAAGTGTGGCAAAACAATTCTGCAAAATGTTTTATACCTTATATAATCTCTCCTGACAGAACCTCAGGGGTTCACATTAAACACCATAAATCAGACCACCTGGGGCTCCCCTATGATTATTGCAGCTGCATGCTGCAAGCTCCAGTAGAAGAAACGTTCCCTTTTATTGTAAGAAAGTAATAGGGCATAGCCCAAGTCTGCCAGAAAAATGCACAAATCAAAAGCAGGCCTTGCACAAAATCAGCTTCTGATGTGTTCGTTTGCTCTGGATGTACGAGGCAAGCCTGCAGTCAGAATCACTTTGTCCTCATTGATCACCGATGCCTCTGCCAGCAAGGTGAGTAGCATGTGGAACAGCCAATTCTAAAGAAACGTCACTTCAATGGAAAATAAAACCGAGACATTTATTTTATTTTTGTATCTTCTCCTTGGAGAATTTCAGCAATGGGGAAAGGCACAGGACTCTCGGCACTGAAGCCCAAGAGCACACACAGCTCAGACAGTGGTGCCACAGCCACCACAGCTGTGTCTGCTCCTGGAAGGAGACCCCAAGGGTCAGCAGTAGGGAGTCACCCGTGGGCCTGGGCAGTCTGTGGCTTCTGCCATGTCCCTAAGGACCATTTTCGTTACAAGGTGTCAACTGCTGGCTACCAGAGATGAGAAACAGATGTGCGAAACCTCAGAACATGAGCCCATGAAAACTGATGGAAAGACAAAAAAATGTAACAGTCTTTTCCAAGTAATACAGCTGCAACCCTTCCTTCACTTCTGCCTTAGTCCTAAACCTGACTGTCATCACTGATGAAGGGGAAATCTGTCTAGTGAGAATTTCTCTGAGAAGTGTTACAGGCAGCTTATCTCAAACATTTGACACCCGCATTGCCCAGAAAGTCAGAGATTAGTGGAGCCTTGATATATCCCTATAAAATTTTTGGTAATCAATCTGACAAGGAACGTATCATTGCTATCAGCTGGTTGGAAGGAGGATCATGACGGCATGTGTTGAACATCCCCTCTAGTGGCCCTCCAGACCTCGGGTACAAGTAACTCATTTCTATGGAAATGTCCTGCCTTGCTGTCAAACCACTGAGACAGCATTTGAAACCTGCAACCACTCAGGGCTTCCTGCAGAACAGTCTTTCTCCTATTGCAGTGATGACTTTTCCCTTCTCAGTCATCATGTCCCAGCCGTGCAATAAAACAAGGAGTGAATCTTCTCATTGAGCTCAATTTATTGTTTTGTTTGTGAGTTTGAACAGTATACACAAATATGACAGAACACATGCACAGATTAAAGGAGATTATTGAGGGAAAGAAAATTATAAGTGTCTGCTAGATAATGAACTAGGGGAAAATTAAATGCTGTTTCAGTCCAGGAGTGCAACAGAAAAATACTTGTTAAGTTAAACCCTTGCCTTGAGGAAAGTGTTTCCTAACACATCACCATCTTCTGATGCTGATTTTTGTTTAGGTTTGTTTGGGTTTTTTAAAATACACATTTTATATACTTATATACATAAAACCTGCACAGACCATATGAGGTAGCAGCAATAAATCTGTTATTTCACCCTAAGATCATTATTTTTAAATTTTAGTCTTTTCCTAAGAAGCTGACAACTTGGTGGGACAAGTCATATTTGATGGCCAGGAAAAATAAACTGACAGAGGCAGTCCCTTTACTTGCAGTAGCCAGTTAGCAGCAGAGTAGAAGCAAACCTGCAGAAAACATCCTAACTCAACAGACCTTTTTTAGGCAGCACTAAAGCTGGCAAAGTAGCCTTTTTTCTGTTTCTGACAGGTAGGAAATATATCTGGAAGCCAATGAAAGGAGAAAAGATTATGGTTTGAGCACACTGTGCTCTGTTAGACTTATGGCAAAGAATGGATGTCAGGGACTGTCACAGTTGAGTAAAACTTAAATCAGCACTGAGACCATTTTTTTCTTATTTACAGCAAGAGCTGTAGCTAGGCTCTTTGCAAAGCTGACTACATTGGAACCCCAAAAGTGACTTCAAGCCTACCTTCAGACATATTTTGCTATTCTCAGGCTGAAAACAGCAAGCCAGAGCAGAGAGTCTGGTCTGGACTATGTTTCATTAAGGAAGCCTACCAGAATTGCTGCCACCCAGAATGTGAGAAGCAGGACTTGAGAACCATCTCTATATTCAAGTAATCTTAAAAAAGGGGGGGGAAATCCCAAACCAAAGCAAAAAAATAAAAACAAACAATTCAAAACAACCACATTTTCTTCCTGAGCAAATTAGCTAGCAGAGAAAGCATTCTGCCTTCTAGCCCATCACTCTGTTTGACAGTACCTGTCAAAGATAAAATCTTTCAATGAATTAAGAGAGGGGAAAGGCCAATCCCCCCTAGTTAAGTTGCAACGATTTACATCACTATAATTACATCTTCATTACTGTGGGAGACTTACTAGACCTCCAGGGAAATGCTACTAGTACATAAGAACTTTTATTTTTAATTGCAGTAGATATGTTACTATATATCTAAATCTATTAAAGCACATTGAAACAAACCAAGATGAATAGAAATACAGTGCTAGGCTATAGTTCAGATTTGTTAAATGTTAAACTAATTGCACTGCATTCTTTCCAGTCTTTAAGGGGTAGTACACTGCAATTGGGTCATGTCATTATATTGTAAGGCTAATATATAGATGATTTTTTTTACTAGCATTACTGTCTCCCAGATCAATCTTAATATAAATTCCTAATGCTTAGCAATTCTGATACTCGCCTATAATTGAAATGCTAATATCAGTTTAACCTGGAATTTACTGCAATCATTTTCCCTCCGAAGAGTGCCCTTATTTAATCAATGAAAACTGCCATTCTGAGGTCCTTCTCTTCAAACAGTGAAATCAATCCCCCTCATCACTAGCAGCCTCTTCAGCTAGAAGAACACCCATCACTTGAAGAAACTGGTGTAAAGATGCAGAACACACACTGTCTGCTTCTCTGGATACACTCAAGTCAGCTCAAATCTGACACCCAGCAATAACACATCTCACTTCACAGCCCGATGATACAAGTAAACACCTGCCATGAGCCTCATGCTTTATCTGTGCCCTAAACAATTTGTCTCAGAGCTGTTAAAGGTGGCTTTTGCCCTCCAAAAGAAAATCTGAATCATCAGATCCCCCAGTGCAGCACCTGACTTTTGTAGGCCTGTGCACATACTTAAAATTGGGAATGTTGTTACCTCCCTTAGAGTTTGTAAGGGTTGGTGTGCATGTATGAGTATGTGTGTTTGGAAGGGTTTAACCTCATTAAGACTGGCTTATATCATAGTTTTTTCTAGGTTTTCAAATCCTCCCTGTAGCCCCCACCTTCCCCCAACCCGCTGGACCTGCAGGAACAGTTTTTATCTGGAACAATTCTCACACTTAGTGCTTTATATCATGTCATACTCTACACATATAACCAAGCATAAATATTAAAATGGAGGAAAAGAAATCAAAAATTGAATTGGTTAAATAAAATTCCCATGTTAATGTAGTTTGTGGCACGTCCCAGAATCTTGAGATAAATACTAAATTTCTCCTGTCTTTTCAGTCTCTTGTTGACTGAGTTAGTTAAGCAGGATGGATCCTTAAAACAAGATCCTTTCTCTTTGCTTTAATTTAGTTGGACGTTTACGTGCATATTTGTAACATTAAGGGGCATATTTCTGGTGAAAAAACGTCAATTAATATGTATGTGTGAGTCTTTATTGTCTTAACTATCTGTAATTTAATTCAGAAAAACACCTTACATTCTCACAGTGCAGTGTTTTTCAGGCTCCATTCCACCAAAAAAGAGCTGAAGGGGGCAGGAAGGAGAGGCAGGGAGAGAGAACTAGGCTTAACATAAACTGCAAGAGACAAAAATCAAATCTCTTCTGAATTAGAACTTGTTCATTGTTACCTTGGCTCAAGTTTGTATGGACACTGCAACACAGGTCTTAGTTTTTCCTGTACCAAGGCACCCATTAATTCCAGCAGAACTGCTTTTAGGTGCAAACCATCCCCACCATTTCCTAGGACAGCATTTTGCACAGGAGGCAGAAAGGACTGCTCCTCACGTATGCAAATTCACCCATATCTGTGGGGCTCCTCTAGTGCCCACCCTTTCACAACAAGCAAATCACAGAGAGAAGCAGGATTTAACTCTGAATAGCTTTGCTTTTGCTGATATAACTTCGACCCTTGATGATAGTTAATGTCAGGGTTTTTTGCATTCAATTAATTTAACGGTCCAGATTTTTAATTTGCATTTCATTTAACATTTCAGATTTTTAATTTGCCAGATATTGTTTATCAAGTATTCATTTCAGCGCCTTTCACTGTATATACAGTGCATACTCCTCAGTAATTAGTGTGCAGTAAATTAATTCTCTCCTTGTTCCTTCATCAGATATTGGATTAAGAAACTTCCACTGTACCAACATAGTGAGCTAGATTAGGAATTTCCCATCTATAATACCTTTGTTTAATATTTGTCTTGTATATGTTATGCTGCCTTAATGCTTTACATGATAAGAAATGTTATAGTTAGAAGCAGAAACCTCCAATTAATTTGAGTCACATATTTGTTTGAAATTAGTAGACTTAAATTAAATGTGTTCATGTGGTTCTACAGTCTCTATTCTTTTAGGCAGCCCTACATTCTCCTTAAGGAAAAAGAAAAAAAAAAAAAGACTGTTCTATTTATATAAAGGACATTTAAATGACCTGATGATTTTCATCAACTGCCATGAGCGTTAAATCAGAGCCAAAGTAAACACCTCGTTATAGATCTGTCTTCTGAGTTATGTCAATATGGGCCAATGACCAGTAAAAGTATCCTCTTACAAATCCAGGGAAAATAATACAGAAACTCAACAGAAGGACATCACCACCACAGTCCACTGAAATTATGCGTGTTTCGCAAACATTTTCACAGTTCATTTCACCTTTTCCACATCCACTATGACACACAGCATACAGACACAATTGTTCCTAGGTCAGTCCTAGGAGAACACCTTTGCTCAGTGATTAAGGTTCCTCTGTGCAAACTATAGTCATCTTTATCTGCAATGACCTTACAGAACTCACCCACCTGCACTGTTTTGGTGTAGCAGGCCAAATGTCCAAAAATATTCTACAGGGGATATCTGTGCCTGTACAGATCAACAGAAGTTTCATTAAGTTGCGTTTGGTTTTTGTGCTCTAAAAGTCTACAAATTTATGAAGGCAATGTTTTCCTTCAATGACAGGAACAGGTAACACGAGTGATATGCGACAGAAGGAGGAAACATTGGCCCCTCCCGAAGCTGTGCTTAAAATGTCTTATGTCACATCAAACTCCAGTGTAGGCACATAGAGTGCTTGAATCCAGTTTGGACAAGTCCCAGCATTACCTTCAGGGAATGGTGAAGAGGTGGAACAAGGACCTGGGGTGGAAGAGGTCTAGAGTTTTGTTTTTTTTTTTTTTCCCCTCAAGCAATTCACCGCTGAGGACTATGAACTACAGGCCACCTAGTCTTGAAGTTATCCACAACCATGGGTATAGCTCACAAATTTCCCCACTGCTTTTCTACTTGAACCAGTAAGACATAGGAACACTATTTACACCTGGGAAACGGCAGCAGAGGACAGTTTGTGCCTCAGTTCTCCACTGACAACACAGATGTGCTGAAAAGAGTGAGTTTCCAAGTAGGCACAAGAAAATATCACTGAAATTCTTTAGAAAGCTAATAATGGAGAGAGGATTGTGCCTTTCTTCTCATTCAAAGCATGAAGGGTTTCCTTTCCGCATTTACCACATTTTTATTTAAAAGCCACAGAATCACCAGTACAGGTGTGTGACTGTGGGCAGCTCTCAGATTTGGAGTGAACCTGATGTTCCATAAGCCAGAGCAGGTGATGTCCTCCCAGTCATTCATTTAGAATGTGGCTCTGCCCAGTCTGGTTTATATATCCACTTCATGCCCTTTAGGACAGGCAGTACAATCATGACCTGAAACAAGAGTTTACTACAACAGCCTCCTGCTTACTCTGGATCCATCAAAGATCAGCTCAGTAAGGGTTACAATTCAAATTTAGTTATGTCTACTGGCAGACTTGCCTAGGAAGTGAAAGAGCTTGGTTTAGCTTCTTGTTCTGTATACACATTCCATGAGTTTCTACATCTTTCTATAATACAATTCTCAAAAAAATGACTGAGAAGGGCAGCATCCATGGCTTGTACACAAATGACAATGTTACAGCCTACAAGACTCTGGGATGTTGTGGGGCTTTGGCTGTGAGTTTGCATCGATACATGAGATGCAGGAACAGCACTGCTGATTTTCTGTGTGATAACAGCCACAGAGGTCTCCCTGTTCCTGCCTTTTCTCCACGACCAAACCTGCTCAGCATCATCCATTGTGCGGAAACGTAGGGCAGCATGGAAGTGTCGGGCAGAGTTGCTGTGCATCACATCTCTGCTGTGTAGAAGAGACTTTCTACCTGAGGCAAGACCATTACAGAAAACAAATCAAGGCTTGACCCCAGCACACTGGCAGCCAACCTTACTCTTGCTGTCATGAGTGTGCTTACTTCATCTTTCTAATTAAACAGGAGAAGTATTCAGTGCCCTCTTTAAGCTGCTACAGTGAACACAGCCTTAATTCTTCAGGAGCAGAAATATTGGGATATGTTGGGACACGCTTTCACACCTGAGAGTTTGAACATAATTTATGGAACCCAAGACCGCCTACCAAAGCATCAGTAGCATCCTGATATTCTTTCCCAGGCTCCATCTGCCACCACTTAATGTGCTGAGGCTAATCTGTCCCCATGGCAAACTCTGTGGCATACTAGAACTGGGAAGCTGAAGAAGGTTTATGGAAGATGCTTCCAAAAAAAAGTTTCAGTTGAGGCTCACGAGAGAACACAAGCACCCTGAGAATTCTACAGCAAAGCTCCCTCTGATTCTTATGGCATCAAAACAAGGACAATCTGACACAAACTGATTCTCTGTGACTTCAAAGAGAGGAGGCAAGAGAGACATTCACAAGCAGGTTCTGAAAAGGAAGGCAAGTGTCGTGTTTGTATCAGCTTAACTGTACATAGAAGTGGAGGCAAAAAAAAACCCCAAAAACCAAACAGAACACAATTTCTGCTGTTTCTTTCTCTAGGAGACAACCAACAGATACCGTAAAGATCAGGTTGTAGTTGTACCTTTCTTCCCTGGCTGCTCATGGTCACAAGGGTTATATCGATGGGTATCAGAATCACAGAGACCCTGTGCCAGCTCCACACTCCAACTCCCTGCATGTGTTTGGGGCGGGAGGGGGAAACACACCTGAGCCACAGCCCCACCAGTGCTGTCCAGGGTTTTTTACACAGCCTTAGACACATGGCAAAGCACAGACCCTCTGCTCTCTGACAACTGTTTGCCAGTGGACACAGAAACAGCAGGATTTGGTCCCAAGTTCTCTATTATAATTTCAGCAAAAAAATAGCTAATTGATAGCATGAAAAGGGGCTTCTTAAGCATGAGACACTGATAAAAAACAGATCTTTAAAAGTCTTGAGAAGGTGATAGTAATATTTCTTTTCCTATTTGGGCCCCAGAAATCCAAGTAACACACACAAAAAACAAAACCCCCCAAATAAACAAAAATCACACAAACAAACAAACAGAAAACACCACAATGATCTTCAAAATTGCCAAGTGATGTAAGGATCTTACACATTGTATTTCTCCACTGGTTGCAACACATTTTATCTTCTAATAAGAGATTATGTTTTATTTTATTTAGAAAGTTTGGACTTTTTTTTTTTAATCTAAAGTGTTCAATTTATTCAGTAAATAGCCTATCAGAATAAAGGGTCACAGAGTATGCCAAGGGAAAGTATATCTTTTAAATTAAAGGATCGAAAACTCAGTCAGGCAGAATACTGGTTGCTCTCAAGAACATTACGGGAACTAATGAAAGAACCCCATTTCCTGCCTTATACAATTAAGTAATCAGCTGCCTTTGGTTACCCCTAACAACTTACACAGACAAGGGGATTACTAAGCAAACAGACTGCAGCATTTCAGAATACACAGTCAACGGGAATGCTGAAATGACATGCATTCCCAGGGGAGTCGCTACCTTTTCAATTTTGAGAGAAGGAAGTGGGATTATTGAAAATTTAGGACTTGGCAGACCTTTACAGAAATGCTCTGGCTGATGTAATGTGCACTGAGTTAAGTACAAAAATAACCCTTGCCATCTGAGGAATGTTTCCCTTACTACCTATTCTCCAAGATACAGTGAATTCCTGATCCGGTTCAAATGAAGGGATGCTTAGATACAAAATAAAACTATCCTGTTTGGACCAGAAGAGATTCTTAGGATCATTCATTCAGTATGAATCACTATGCTGTGAAAAGGTATGATGTTTGACAAACATCATAGCTTCAGCTGGGGGTAACACTTCTGAAAAGTAAGAAAAATATTTCTTCATCTCTTCAGAGTAACTTAGTTTGCACAACTACCAAATAAGCAGTGAACAGCCTTCCCAATGCCTCCACAGGTGTCCCTGTTGAGGACAGGTTTTTCAGAGTTTCAGTGCTCAGCAGTCACTGGAAGTTTATTAGATTTATGACTTTGGTGGAAGTGGTGCCAAGAAGTTTTGGGAATCTACCCCTAAACCAACACCATGAGGAGTGGTGGAATAAACACAGCTTAGTTTTCTCACAGCAGGGAAGTAGTATTTGGGGTTTCTGTCTCTTCATGTTAATAGACTTTGCTGTCCTTTTTTCAACTAATTGGTACTGTTGGTGTCATAACAACACCCAGAGTTACTTTCAGGAGCACTCTGAAGCCTTCTAGAGACAGTGAGGGGAACTGCTATTTTCCATTAGTTCACTTGAACCTGTCAAATAAAAATCTGAAAGTCCATCAGTGAAAAGGGGCAATGAAGATATTTACAATTTGATGAGAAAGAAAAAATAACGGGAGAAAGAACATGAGCAATAGCCTCATTCTAGAGTGACTGATGTCCAAAGTAAAGAAAACTTAAAATGCTACGCTGCTCACTTGAAACCACCCGAGTGCCAGAAGTGCTGAATGGAATAGTGCTTCAGAAAGAAGGTAAATATTCACTCTGACTTACTATTATCTGCTGAAGCACTAGAGACATATTAAATAAACAGCTATGCAATGTTGAAAATACTTCCAAAAGAATAGGGGAGAACTGTCAGCATTACCAAAAGATAACACAGAAAGAGAGGAAAAATAAATCTTGTAGTTAAGAGAGATGGAAAGTGAAATTAATTGTAGAAGTGCATTGCCTCTGGGTTATAACAAAGTGAACTGTCTCCTGCACCATCTGGCTCAACTATGCCCACCATAGGGTGATCTAATTATTGGGGAAACATTTGCTAACAACAGCACCTGGTTGCTCTTTGGTGTTTAACTTTCCCTTCTTACTCCCACAGCCTCAGGTTCACAAGACTCAGGAATATCTGCAGGGTTGTTCATGGATACAATAATAATCTGACTTGACCAGTGATTTCAAATACAGTGAGTGGCTTGTCTATCATTATTCAACTGCCAAGCTTTGAGCTGCCCTAAAATTATTTTCCATCTCATTTACAATCTCTTTCTGGACAGATCCAAACCCGGCTCTAAAATTTCTGATTATTTAACTCGTCTCCCTTCCCCAGTGTCCTTGGTTCAGGTTTGGGCAATGTACAACTCTATGCTTTTGGGCACATGGACTTTATAAAAGGATTAGGCAATCTGACATCAGAGATGGGATTAACCACTGACCTACAACCTCAGGTCATTCAGTTGTGCTGGTGGGTTGGATTTAATTGCAGAAGGATCCTTTTCCAATTCCAGCCAAAAGTACTAAAAATGCCACTAAAATAATCAATCCTTGGAATCCATTACATAAGATGAGCCACACTTTCTAAACTGAAGAAAACTTGGAGGCAAAACTACGTGAGGCACCATACCACTGCCTCCCAGCTCAGACCCAAATCCCAAACCATCCCAGCCTTGGGAGCAGGTCAGAGCCTCATTTTCCCACTGGAGCAGCCATAGCTGCCACCTGTCTGGCTTGGACTACAACAAGCTTGTTGGTACAACAAACCTGCTCCGTGACTTTTATTAAGTGTGATTTGAGATATAACATCACAATGACCCCTCACGCTGCTTTTAGTACACATTGTTGATATTTTCCTGCACAACATTAGAGTTGACACTTGGCATTGTGTACCTCCTTCCCTCCCCTAGACTTATTTTTGTGCTGTCAGTCAGTCTTCCTATTCCACACTGCCTCCTTTTTTAT
Organism: Empidonax traillii; assembly: GCF_003031625.1. Lineage (NCBI taxonomy): Eukaryota > Metazoa > Chordata > Aves > Passeriformes > Tyrannidae > Empidonax > Empidonax traillii. The sequence goes on along the minus strand of NW_020955419.1, from coordinate 279,757 downwards.
ACTATCAGCTGTGGAGTCAGTGTTTGAGATTCACGTGATCAGATTTAGACCCCTGGACAGAACTCAAAGAGAGACATTTTCCTCTGTTTCAATACAAACAAAACAGCTGAAAATAAAGAGGGTTTAAATGTGCTTTGTTGCTTTCCTAGGAAACTTCCCATGATCTGTTACAGTACCCAACGTTATTCATTGTGCTAAGCCTGGTTCTGGATTTGGGAAAGCAACGAGGCTCTAGGACCTGGAATAATCTAGAACATGATCCAGATAGGGGCTAACTCAGTAGAGAGGCACTAAGCAAACTGAGATGCCTTAAAGCAGGCAAAGGGTTTATTTGTATTGCTCTGCTGTTCTCGCAGGTGGAATAACACAGTTCCAGACAAAGGACAGGGGACTTTCTGTGACATCATTTCTGTCACAGTGAGCCAGACCTCTGCTAGCTTTCCATGCATCTGTTTAACCATTGTGGTTCAGCAGAGCAGGTCAACACCCACCTGAGACTGCACTCACTGGGGAGACCTGCCAGATCCCAAAGGAGATCCACCCCCACTGGTCCTTTTAAAGACATACTTAACTGTCACAGGGCAGAGTTAGCAAGGGGGCACTTCCCTATTTCAGCCAGCAGGGTTAAAAAAACTAAATAAATAAAATGCAAACCATCACAGAGAGTGACAGATCCAAACATAACTGTAAGAACCAGTGACTGAAGGTTGCAAGCAGAAATACAAGAAGTAACTAAGTTGCGTCTCCCACACTTCACAGGAGTACAGGAATTGCTTCAAGTTTATATCATTCCCTGGACAGTACTAGCGACACACCCAGAAATTTACTTGATATCTCATGCCAGAATTCTGAACAGAAAACTTACAGCAGGCATTTGTATCTGTAATAGCATAGGTCTAGAAACAAAGCTAAACTTTCAGCTTCCCAAGCAAGAAAAAAAGGCACTGAGTGTGAAGAGATGAAAGAGATTAAAGAAACAAATCAGACTAACAGCAGTAACGGGTGCCTTCAGCCTCTTGCATGCACTACTTATGTGTCACAGTGTTCACAATTGCTTTTCTTACTTTGCCATCTTGAGATGATTGCTCTTTAGATTAGAGAAAAAGCAAATAAAAAACTAAGACATGATGAACTGTAAAGGATTAAACTGGGTACTTCACACAACTTCTTCTGCAATACAAAACAGGCAGATGTTCTGTGAAGCTCAAAGGCAGCATACCTAAACAAAGCATGTTTAAATGCATAGTTTGCTGCATCCCATGGAAGAATCTGTCCTCACTCTCCCTCGGTTTTCATGGTGACACACGGAGATGGGTAGGTTTTATCCTGTCTTGCCTTCCTTTTATACACATGATCTTATTTCACCACATCTTAGTGGCTCTAAAAATCCACACCAGGTCTCCCTGCTGTTCCAAATTGAATTCTTTTTCACAGCTAGGATATCTGTAAAGGATGGTTATTTTAAAAGACAATCAGACCACATCCAAGATGTATTAAATTCTCTCCCTTCCTGGCTTTGCCCTTTCCTCACTATTGACCACACTACCATCATTCCCCATCACAATGTTCATTCTGTCATCCTAAGTTTGGACACCTCACCTGAATCAAAGATTCATCTTAGATTTGGAGCTTCCTCTAGACACCCATAGTCATGCTATAGACAACTTCCAGAGTTCTTTTTGATTACTCCAGTAACTTGTGTCAACTTTGTCTAGACCATCTCATATAATTTCAAGTGACTATTCTCTGACCACAAATACACACCATAATATTTTTGTGCTATCCCATTATGGGGCAGAGGTCATTTCTTAGCTCTTCTCCTTGAGTGTATGTTCCCTTTCTCAGCTGGTTCACCCTTTCTATTACTTCAAACACAAGCTTATCTCTCTTGGCAAGGCATTTCACACCTTAGCCTTCACCCCATCTTCTGCTTCATCATAATCCCACTATTCCAACCTGAAACACATTTGCTACATTTACAAAAAACCAAAACACCAAACCAAACCCACCACTGTCATGATTTCAGCCACACCACCTTTGCATTCAGTGGGACTTCCCTGCAATCACCTGCAAGCCTATTCATTCATTCATGTCCTTTCCCATGTACCTCATCAAAAGGTCACAGGTGATGCTCTGACCACTACTTTTCATGTTGGTCAATAAAGTCTCATAACACTCTTCCACCTTTTTCTATCCATCTCTAGTTCTTCTCCAAGGTTGTAAGCTCTTTGAGACAGCAATTCACTCTTTGTTTTCTGGGTTTACTTAGCACAAAGAGGTCCAGCCTTTAGACAAAGAACAAGCACCTTCAGTATTCATCATCACAAGATACCATTGGTACACAGAACTTTTATCATTTCAGGAAAGAAAATTAATCATGCATCATCATTATAAACAGGACTTTTCCTTTCTCTTTTGAGTCAGAAGAGCCCATATGTTCCCACTGTGGGTTTTATTGTATGCCCTCTGAAGAATCTATTACTGGCCCTTGTCAGGCTACTGACTATGGCAGCAAGGAAACCTGTTTTTCTAAGCAGGCTGATAAATGAGCCAATAAATTCTAAATCCACTGCCATGGATGCTTCAATTATTGCTATTATTTATTGACATCTGTTAAGTGTTAACTGTCTCCTTGGGGCTGGACCAGTTGGCAGTACTGATCAGGGTGAAAAGTCTTCTGTTGTGTTAAAAAAAAGAAAACTGGTCCTGTAGAACTTAATAGAGAGAATGGGAGGAACATTAAAACAGGAACATTTTCTGATCAAGCAAGAACTCCCTATGGAAAAGGGAGTCCTCACATTGCTTACCCATCGTTTTCACCTGTGCACTGCTGATTAAAAACTTTACCGAGGAATATTTTGCAAAAGGGAATCTGAATATCGTAGAAGGAAGGTTGGTCAAAAAACAAAAGAAAGACAACTGATCCAAACAATTGACTGCACAGGAGGAAAAAAATAAAGGACATGAGATGCCCCAAAAATGAAGAGCAAGTCTTGCAAAGACAGTAAACTTTTGAGATGTAAATATCAGTTTGATAACTCAAGTTAGGATTTTCCACAAAAATATCAAATCAGCTATAAACTGTTAACACTTAAAATACCTGAACTTGATTGTTGAATATGAGGGGAAAAAAAAAAACAAGCAACCTCCACACAAATAGAAGTCCCGACACAGTTATGTACAATTATGGAAAGAGAGAAGGTGAAAAGGGACAAGTGAGACATGAAGAGTATAGGGCCCCTCCCCGGGCAGATGGAGCTCGTTAGCCCTGTAAGGCAA